>NC_137189.1:25581508-25616508 GCF_960531495.2 Zeus faber
TGTAAGGTCTGGCTCGGAGTCCTGGCGGCAGGCTGGAAGGTCTTGCCCGGATCATGGGAGCAGGCTGGAATGTCTGGCCCATATCATGGTGGCATGCTGGAATGTTTGGCCCTGACCATTGTTTCAGGCTGGAAGGTCTGGCCCCGATCATGTTTTCAGGCTGGAAGGTCTGGCTTGGAGTCCTGGCGGCGGGCTGGAAGGTCGGGTGAAGGACTCTCGTCAGAACGCCGGCAAGGGAGTTAGAGGCTGGAAGGCCTAGGTCGAGGGGCGGACTGGGGGGGAGGGTGGGGACATCACGCTATAGGCTTCATAGCGCTAGGCTACATCCAGAAAGCCCCCCGGCTCAGACTTTAATCTAAAGGTATTTCTGCGGATGCTCGCCGCTCCGATTTGTTGTGACAGTGGTTTTGGGGCGAAGCGGGGACCTTTTACTTTTCAAAATGCGGAATATTTAAACAGCGGCTTTTCCTCTCCTTTCCTCTTCTCTTCTTTTCTTCTCTTTCTTATTTATTCACCATGTTCCTCTTGTCGACATGGAACCTTCCATCGCTCCGTCTCCAGATTGGAGAGGATCTGAGATCCTGTTTGCACTGGGCTCGCTGCGTCTGGACTTACATGACAATGTGTAGATTTAGGCTTCCAGGGGGATCGCTCCCTCTCTCTATCTCCCTCTCTCTCTCGCTCTCTCTCCCCTGCTCCTGTCCATCACGCCTCCGTCCAATAGCGCTGGGTCTGAGCCAAAATACCTGATTACAATTCACTGATACAATTCAAATATCCAGGCGGCTTAAGGATAATTCCTCTGTAACAAAATCATTTATTTTGTTCCTTGTTCTGCGTGATCCCGTCTGACGGAGAGAGAGAGAGAGAGAGAGAGAGAGAGAGAGAGAGAGAGAGAGAGAGCAAAGCCCCTTTCCAAACACATAAAAGGAGAGATCACCCCTTCTTTCTCTCTGTTTACTTGTTTGTTTTTTTCCTTTATTCCCCCTGCAGATTCAGTTTTTTGATGTCGTCCGATCTGGGCAAAGAGTATTTTTTATTGTTGTTGTTTTATGTGTTGGGAAGCGTTTTTGCTAGAGTCTTGTTTTAAAAAGATAAGATATTCTTCTGCATTAAAAAATAATTTGTTCACAATTTGACGGTAATGTCGTTGTTTGGGGCAAATGAGCAGAGTAATTGAGGGGGGAAATATTTATAGGATGTAAATCGTGCATTGTCTGACATTTTAGGATGATGACAATAATGAATTAAAATTTTATGCCAAATTCATATTTATGCTATTTATTCATAACTGAGGAATATATTCAAAAGTAAGACAGTCACACATACACATCGTGTAAATGCGCAATGAACACAAATGAATTATGTTTTATATTAGTGGAGACATATTAAATCGATCCTTAAGGGCAGTTTGACATTAATGTTAAAATATAATATTTACATTAAATTAAGTCTATGAAAAAATACATTAATACAAGTTAATTCATTTAAAACATAATTATGTGATTCATTAACACTAGAAAATATACCAGTTGTGTATTTAAACAAACAAAAAAAAAAAAAAATATATATATATATCTATATACATATATATATGATTTCATTCTATTCCTGATTTTGCTGCTAAACCAAACTGAAAATATAACTGCTATATTTGTTGGCTGCTTTCATGTGATAAAGAGTCTTTAAATTCATATATTTTAATATCATATCTGAGCTTTAATGTTTAAATACACTGAATATTTTCACATATCACAGTTGGATTTATTTGACTTTCTTAGTAAAATGTCCATAGTTTTTATGTTGTGTAATGAAGTGAGTTTGGCCTGACATTCACCTTTGAATTGTAATTCAATTTATTTTAATTCTCACAGTAGAGCACAAGTTATCTAAGTTAACTTCATTTATAAATGTTTGAATTGGAATCTTTCAAACAAATAAAAGCAAAGTACAAGTTGTATACAAGTTAAACTGGAAAAAAACGAAAAGGACATTTGCAGTAAAATAGAAAAGTAATATCTACTGGAGTAGATATAGTAATATATACTGTACTAATTACATTAGTACAGAAGTGATCTTTATACCATATGTGAAAAATATTAATATTTAATTCACAAATTTCGACTATTTTTGTATTCTATTTTTTCATTGACCATTTTTTTAATTTACAAAATTAAAATTTATGATCAATGCTCATAATGCTTACTCTGTAAGCATACATACAGTGTGTCCAGATTTTATGATAAACGAAACAAAACAAAAAAAATAACAACAAAAAATGTTTTACAAAAAATATATATATTTCCTTTTCTGTTTCATGGTCAAAAATATATTATTTAATCAAAATATGAATTTCTAACTAGATATATTAATATTTCTCTAGTCAGAAATTAAAATGGCACTGTTTGCTATATGATTACAAAAATCTTAAATATATTTTTTAAAAACATTCCATTTCTTCAGTTAAAAGAACTGATCGAATATTTTTACAATTATTTTTCTTGGATATGGAGTCAATTGGAATTGAAATCCCAAAATAGTTTGTTCCACTTTATCAAAGCCTTGACCCCTCTAGTGACCTTGACCCAATAAATATGATGATAACTAATCATCAGATAAAATACTAAAGTGATGTTCTGGTTTTACAGCTCTTTCTGAATTTGTGGTTTGGACAAAAAGTAATTATAATAATAAATACAAAGAAAATGATTTTTTTATTGGATCCAGCCCCAACTTAGTGTGTCTCGCTAGATTTCTGTGTGATGTGATAGTGGGCCTAGGTGTCCCTGGTGTCCCTGGTGGCCCTGGTGGTTCCTGGACCTGCCTGGTGGGCAGCGGTCCTAGTCCTGGTCGGCCCTGATGGTCCTCCTCTTGGCCTAGGTGTCCCCGGCGTCCCTGGTGGTTGCTGGGGCTTCCCGGTTGACCTGATGGTCCTGGTCCCGAACCCCAGGAGGCCTGGCGGTCAGAGCCCTGCCCCCCGGAACCTCACCTCCGTCTCCATCCTCCATTCATCCGGGTGTTTGTGTTTGCGTTCCCCTCCGGCTCCTGCTGAGCAGAGCTGGTGGAGGAAGAAGGATCATGAATATTAAAACCTTTGCAGACGTTTTTCTCACCTATTTTTTGTTCCCCTGTTTTCCTGTTTTTTCTCTCTCTCTCTCTCACTGCGTTGCCGGTGTCGACGGCGCTGAGCAGGCGTTGTTAGCGGCGTGTTGCTGTCAGATCTGAGGTGTAATGATTTGTTCCAGGTCCCAACCCTCCATGCGAGATGACGGAGGTTCTCTGCTCTATTCCCCTCAGTGTGCTGCTGCGGGACGGCGGTGGAGGAGTGGGAATAAAACCCATTAACAGGAAGTGTAGTTCCACATCTCGTTTGGTAAAAATGTGTTTTTATCGACCCGGGGACGGATGGAGGGAGAGAAGGGGGGGACTTTCTCCATTGCCTTTGGTCCAGAGATTTTTCTTTATTATTCATAAAACTGCAAAGTCAGCGTTGAGTTTAATATACAGTCAAGTAAATTTGTTCTAAAGTGAATTTCCCATTAAATCCGACTGGAGAATCTGCTCCTTATTAGATTTGAAGGTTTATTTTGTCGCCTTGAAATGGACAATGCAATAATTTTTAATCTTCATGTTTTGTCCCTTTGAGCCTGAAATGACGTTCAGCGAAAACCGACTGTGGTGGAAAAATACAGTTGAAAAAAAATATATATATAATAATACTCTTAATGGTTTTTACAAACTTCCAAGCAGTAAGTTTCTATTTTTTTTTATAAACTGCGGAGTTCCCCGTGTGGTTCCTCCTTCAGCCCCTTGAAAAAGCCAAATGAAACAGAATGTGCCCGTTGGAAGACCTCTGCAGCCGGAGAGGTTCTCCCCTTAATGAGCGTTTAGTTTCTGATTAGCGCAACATGATTATTAATGTTTCCTTGAAGGAGTTAGCGAGTGGGAAAATCTGTATAAAATATACGCTGAGCGCCACAGTTTATCATATTTTATTTAAAAAAGAAAAAGCCAAAATCGGAGAAAGGAAAATGTATTCATTCAACTTCCCAAAATTTGAGTCTCGGTGAGAAACGGGTGGAATCAGTTGAACCGGTGAAACGCGGGATTCCAGAGGAATCCTGGAGCAGGCGTCCGTCTTCCTTCTGACTGGATGGGGGGGCGGCGTGGTGGCGGACCCCACGTCCAAACCATCGAGTCAATTTCTGTGAAGTTTACCAAATACAATTTGACTCCTGACGGGTGGGGGTGGGGGGGGGGGGCAATTTGCATAATGAGAAGGAGACGACTTTCCATTTCCACCGGCGATGTTTTTGACAGCCTCCGACTAAAAGCTGTGGAGGAGAGGAGTGAGGGATGTCCGTACAAATAAAAAACAAGAGAGAGAGAAAGAGAGGGATCGCGAGAGAGAGAGAGAGAGAGAGAGAGAGAGGGGTGGCAGTGGTGGGGGTGGAGGGATGAGGAGGTAGGGCAGGGATGGAGGACGGGGCAGGGCAGCCATCACAGAGCCAGCGAGCAAAACAAATGTAGTTTGGCAAAAACAAACGGTGCACTCAGCTAGGTCACCGTGGCAGATGGGAAGGGGGGGGGGGGGGGGTTTGAGGGTGGTTCGATGCCCTGAGCCACCAGCGTTGACTTTGAGCAAACAGAGAGTTGGACCGCGGCGAACTGCGACTCCAGAGGTTGGCCACTAAAAAAAAAAAAAAAAAAAAAGAAGCGGAGTGAAGTGACGCTAATGGCGCGGCTCTCTTGCTCTAATTGTTGATTCAATTTGCAAACGACTGATTAGATTAAAGTGGCAGCGCAGGACGGCTTGTCACGTAAAGGCTGCTCCATGAATATTCCATGAGAGTTCACACTTAATTGTTTCTGATTTGTTTATTTTTTTTTTTTCCGCCGCGGCGCTTCAGCGCGAGCGTTAGCCGCACTCCATCGGTCCGCAAACCGACCCCACCCCGTCCCCACCCTCCCCCCGTCCCCCTCGTCCCGTCCCGGACTTGTACACATGTACACGTACGCACACACACACACACACACACACACACACACACACTAACACACACACACACACACACACTCACGCTCACACATACACTCACCATCCTCTCCAAGTGGTGCTCAGGCGTCCATCACACGCTGCGACTGAAGCATCTCTAAGTTGCTGCAACTCGTCAACAGCAGCCTCTCCACGTCCCTGGTCCACGTCCCTGGGAAAGAGCGGACAAATTTCTAACCAGCCGTTTTTTTGGGGGGCCCCCGCGTGGAGGCCCCTCAGCCTCCATCAACACCACCGCCGCCGCCGCCGCCGCCGCCGCCGCCGCCGCCGCCGCCGCCGCCCCCTTGTTACCTGTTGCCAATGCAAATGACTTCCAGCTCGAACATCTGAGCGCCGCTCGCTGTGGTTTTCTCCGGCTCAGAGTCGTCCTCTCTCTGGATCTCTTTGGGGATTCGGGGGCGTCGGTGCTCGTTGCGGAGATCAGGGGTCTCTCTGGGCGAGCACGACGCCCTGGAGTGGTGTTGGCGCGCACGCTGCATTGAGCCGTGGCGGTTCAAAGAGCGCTGCTCCCCCCCGGTCGCAAGTTGCGGCGAGGAAGGCGCGTAGATCCAAGGCAAACATGCGTTTCCAGCACCGTGATCCTGGAAATGGAAACGGGTTCGTACGCTGGAGCCTCATGAATGTGTTTCCAATGTGTTTCATACAAAGAACAGAATATATCAAGAGAAACGGAAACATGAGACCAGAACACATACCCACATGAAAGGGGCGAAACCTCGGCTTGCGGCTTGAGGCCTGGTTTTACCTCTTCAAGGCCTGGATCTACCTCTTCAAAGCCTGATTCTACCCCTCCAAGGCCTGGTTCTACCCCTCCAGAGCCTGGTTCTACCCCTCCAGAGCCTGGTTCTACCCCTCCAAGGCCTGGTTCTACCCCTCCAAGGCCTGGTTCTACCCCTCCAAGGCCTGGTTCTACCCTTCCAGCGCCTGGTTCTACCCTTCCAAGCCTGGTTCTACTGCTCCAGGGCCTGGTTCTCTCTACCCCTCTCAGCCGTTTGAAGTGCGCCATCCTTAGCTTTGTCTCTTCTTTTCTTTTCTTTCCTCGGTTCAAATCCCTCTCTGGCCTCGTTCTCGCACCGCTGTAGCGGCGTGTTCTGGCCACACTTGTAAAGAAGGAATTCTCCCTTTACTCACGTGCTTTTATCCTCTTCCCTGGACGGGTCTCCCTAGATGCATGACTTGCAAATGACGGCGTGATGCTGAATGGGATTGACATTTCCAGATGTTAATACACAGAGTAGCCTATCTGGTGTTTAATGGACGACGGTGGAGTGCAGTAATTATTGTATAATGACATTTTCTGCTCTCAGATCTGGTGGGGCCGGAGAGGAGGGTTGCCATGGAGATGATGAATAAATATTGCAGCTTGTGTTTATGTATTAATGCATCCGAGTGGATGTTTATTTGGCACGCACTCATGTATTCATGTATTAATTTATACGTTTGAGTTGTTGTTTTGGCTGGACAGTGAGGGTTTCCCCATGTCGTCCGCTAATCATCATGTCGCGGATGTTCACGGGCGTCTGGTTCCCCGCCGGAGCCAGGGCGCTGATGCGCTATCACGCTAACGGCCTGCCCACCGCTTATGGAAAATTCAACTCGTCAAACTTTGCAGACTTCCAAAACTTCTGCATCTCCCTCCCTTGATTTTGTCGTTGTTTGTTTGATTTGTTCTCGTTCGGAGCCGTCTGATGCGACTTGGTGGTGCAAAAGACCTGCAAGAGTGAGGAGGAAGGATCGTTTCAGGGGTGGTGGGATGGGAAGGGGGGGGGTGATATCGATAAATAAACATGATTTCAAGATGTCTGTCAGGCCCCGTTAGAGAGCCCCGGTCCGGCTCAGTAGCTCCACCAACCCAGGGCACTGAATATTTAATTAGCACAAACAGAATAATGACAATAGAAAGAACAACAACCTGGTGTCGCCCCGGCGTGCAGTGGCAGCGTGCCCGTCTCCCGTCTGATGGAGACCTGCGACGTGCACGTCTCCCCGGGCGGCGACGGCCATTACCATACCTCAGCGTCGGGCGGCGTCGGCCTCGTATCCGCTTGTCGTGGCTAATTACGGCTTTAACCCCTCGCGCTCCTACGCCGGTCACTGATCTGAGGCTGCGGCAACGAGCCGGGACAGGGCTGCGAGCGGCGCGCCTACGCTAATTGATTAGCCTGACGGGACGCGATGACAGCATCCAGAGGGCGACCGTCTTGGAGCGGTTGACCTCTGACCCCTGACGAAATTAGAGACAAAAAACGAAGCGTAAAGGTCACCGGGTGGAAGCTGACCCCAAACGCTCACCGTCATCTGGTTAAAGTTCTACCACGGTACTGGATGTAAATCTGCACAAAGTAAAATCGAATTATGTGTAAATATTATTATTATTATTATTATTATTATTATTTTTATTATTATTATTATAATTGTTCTTATAATTATAATATTAATTATTATTATTATTATTATTATTATTCTTTTATTATTATTATGGCTGTTATAATGACTTTTATTATCACATAATATTATTATTGTTACAGCTTTTATTATGGCTCTTATTTCATTTGAATTATTATGGCTAATATTATGGCTATTGTTTTTATTATTATTATGGATATTATTATAGCTATCACCATGGCTATTGTTTTAAGTTGTAATATTATTGTTATTATTACTATTATTATTATTATTAGCTTCATGGCCTTTATTATTATTGTTATTATTAATATTATTATCAGCCATTATGCAGTGATGTAATTTCCATTTTTATTACCAAGCAGCGAATAAGTCTTGACTCATTTTAAAATGGCAATAATTTTTCTTTCTCTTTTTTCTTTTTTAATCTTCTGGCTGGTGGTGTAAAATAATTATGCATATGTTGTCAATATTTACATTTCCACTGTTTAATTTAATTCTAATGGGAGTCCCTGGGCGATGGAGGAGGAATGATTAAAGCTCTGTGCGTAATATACAACCAGCTTTTCACTGTTTACTATAGTGAGGAGTTCAGCACTGATCACACACACATTTTAATTGTAATGGATATACAATTATACAAACAAACAAACTTACATATTATACAATATGTACATAATCTGCAGACACATATATACATGATGTACATCCACCTACCTAAAAAATATATTGGACAGTCCCATTACCTGAAATGATGGATAAAATTTGAATAATAAATGTATTAAGCTTAATGTATATACATATACATTTTTATGCATATATGGGTATACAGTATATCTGATACTGTATATGGGCATATACATTCTATACAGTGTGCTGAGCGATCAGCCAGACTAGTAATAAATTATAATAAATGTATTATCATCATTCAGTAGTATCCCCTCATCCATCGTGTTCCATTTTATTTACCCATAATGGGAAGATTTGAGTATATTTTTCACTATAACAGGTCTGAACTATATGACGTTTCAGTCTGATAGAATATTTCACATAATCTTTTATAGAATTTGTCATTGTCCCATGGCTTTATTAACACGTTATAACACCGTTATAGCATGTTAATAAAGCTTTAATGTTACCGTAAGGTTGCAACATAATTAATAATCAGACCTTGTGATATGGATCAATATGGAATAAAAATCCTGATTATAATGAAACTGTATTTATTGTGAGGGTGATTTCTTCCATATCTCCCCGTCCTGCTCTATGTGTGTGTGTGTGTGTGTGTGTGTGTGTGTGTGTGTGTGTGTGTGTGTGTGTGTGTGTGTGCGCGTGCCCGTGCGGCAGGCTCGCGCACCAGCAGGGCCACAGCGGCTTAGCTCTGATCCGCTGCGTGACCTGCAGCTCCACTGACCCGTGGCGTGCACGTGGGACAACCACGCGTGCAGGCCAAAGCAAAACGTACACACACACACACACACACACACACACACACACACACACACACACACGCACACACAGGCACACACATCTGCAGGAATACACATCTGGAAATGCACTTTTTAAAATGTATGTAAACACACGCACCCATTGAATGTATTTGAGCTTATGTTTTTGTGTGTGTGTGTGTGTGTGTGTATGTGTGTGTGTATGTGTGTGCGCGCACGCAAATATTCACACACACGCGCGTGCGCACACACACACACCCACACACACACACACACACACACACACACACACACACTTCTTATGTTCATAAACTCTCATTTATTTGAAATATTCGTCCCATGTGTACTGTATGTGTGTTGGTGCATATTTATTTTCTCGTAACTTGTTCTGGATTTTTGCACATTATTGTGTTCCCGGTGAACCCGAACTCACCACAAATCCAACATTTCACAGATGAAATTCATAACCATCCCACACAATCAGCATTGATAAAATGTTTAATCGAACATGGTTTGGCCATTTCAAACCTTATTGTCGTTTATAGAATTTTACATTTGTTTCATTTTTACCTCTCGTTTGACTTGCTGTTCTGCTGCTATAACAGCTGAACGTCCCCCGATTCTAAATCTTATTTTATCTAAAGGTTAAAAGATTATCAGTATTTTAAGTGATCATGTTCTCGCATGGACTCTGATACAGGGTGCTCCTTCGGCTGCACACACACACACACACACACACACACACACACACACACACACACACACAGACACACACACACACACACACACACACACACACACACACCTAAAACCTAAACTCATCCCTGTAAAACAGAGCCCCTGAAATAATATATTGATAGAATACATTGTTGTATACCATAATATTAAATATTATATTCATAGCTTCATTATGCATTGCACAATTTATATGTGAAGCTCTGGGTCTTTGAGTGTGTACATCTGTTTTTAACTGTCTGGATATAGTGTGCGTGCGTGCGTGCGTGCGTGCGTGTGTGAGTGAGTGTGTGCGTGCGTGCGTGTACTTGAACACTAGATGGCGATCTAGGTTAAAGCAGCTTGTATCTGAGCCACACTCTCGCAGCAAACAATGATATATTGCATTTGACATTATAATAGTTATTACATTATATTTTATAGTTAATAAATTATTATATATTGATAGATACTGTAGCAGAAACTCACGTCAAAACGATTGACAATAATGATAAAGAAATGAGAGTAAAATATAAACAAAATGGCATTGTGCAATTAACATCAAATTCAACCAAAATATAGAAAAATATGATTTGCAATTTACATAAAAATAACAAAACATAAGCAATAAGCAATACATAAAAAAATAATAGTGAACAATAAACATTTGAATCAACAATTCAGACTCTGGCCACTGAGACTGTAGGACATTGTGACTGAATTCTGACTTCTGTGTCACTTGGTCGCTGTAAAGCCTGCAATTGCAATGAAGATAGATAGATGTAAACCTTTATTTAGGGCAGACTTATGGTTCCCTCGTGTACAAAAAAGTACATGTGTATAAATATTTGTAAAATACAAAAATTAATACAAAGCAAACAAATACAAAATATTACGAAAAAAAAACATGTACGTTCCCGTTATGAGATGTTAAATTTGCACAAAGTAATTTATTTCTAATGAGGTTATTCCCTGGAAATCCCATGCCATGTCAATCCCACGTCCCAAAGGTTCATGAACAATATTATATATATATATATATATATATATATATATATATATATATATATATATATATATAAAATAAATAAATAAAAAATCTGTTGTTATTTGTGTTGTTTGCGTTTGACTAAAACCCCAGTTCCCCCAATTAGTCCTTTCACACCAGAAATAAAATAACAATCATATTTTCCAATTAATAACACATGGTGATAGAATCAGAAGGTGAGGATTTAAAAGAAGAGCTAAATAAATAAAACAGGTCGATAAAAAGTGCTTCGGGAAGGTTCTGCCTCCGCTTCAGGGTGTCAGAGGTGGAGCGGGTGATAATGAGCTCAAGCAATATTATTGAAAAAAAACAAACAATATTTGTAATTCTTACACTGATTTGATGTGTTTGTTTTTGTTTCATTGTCCTTGTGGAGGAAACCTGTTAGTAAATTGGAATAAACCAGAACCGACATCTGAGAGGACGTTGAACTGACCTGGAGGCAGAGAGAAGGTCATAAACAGGTTAAAATCATATAATACTGCGTGCTTGTCTCCTGCCTCCCTGTTTATTCTGTTTCAAGCTGACTGCTGCACTTTGTGGCCCCAGTCGATATTAATGTGTTTTCCCCCAACCATGTGTCCTTTAAGTTCGATGTGAATTAAATTCCCTCCCTGCGCTCCTCGCCATCAAAACAAAACAAAAAAATAAAATAAATGGAAATAAATCAAATAATTAAATGGTTTCTTCTGAATTCCGCAAACTGCCATCTTTTACCACCAGAGGCAGAGTTAATAATCACACATACTACTACACATAATCACGCTCACTATGTAAGCTCAGTGCACGGCTGCAGGTGAGATCGGCTAGCCTAGCTCCAATTTTTATTTTTATTTTTTTGCTGACCACTCAGATTTATTACATTTCACTGCATATATGTATGAAAGTATGTATATGTATGTGACAAATAAAAATCTTGAATCTTGAATCTTGAATCTTGAGATTATACATTAGAGCCGTTTTCATGCGCCTCCAAGTCCATTCTGTTCCCGACGCTTTGTTCAAATGGGAGGCGCCCCCCTCCTGACGCCCCGAGTCCTGTGAGCCAATGGGGTTTGAGCATGGCGTCCGGGTTTCGTTCCAAAACTCTGTAACGTTCACTGATTTCCCCTTATCAGTGCACCAAAATCAGTTTCTAAAAAAATTTGAGGCAATGAATAATAAATACAGTTGCTGAATCTTTACTCATAATTGAAAAGTTCGTTCCGACTTTTGTTGCAATGCTCCAAGCTTGTGGGACTCTGGGACGCCGGGATTTTTTGTTTGATGTAAATGTCGGAACATAAAATAAAACAAGATAAAATAAAATAAAATACAATACATATCCAATAAACACACTATTTTTTATTGGTTTTGTTTGAAGAAACACACAGCGGAGGGGACGGAGCAGATGACCATATTGAGAAATCCATGACGAGCTGACTTCAGCTCTTGCTGAAAGTAGAAAAAAAAACCCATTGGAAACTAAGCATTTTACTCACAGCGATTACGTTGTCATTAGTTTACCTCATTATTTGACACTTTGGCCACGTCTAATATGAACATCTGACATTGTCACATTATATTTATGACCGAAAATAAGGAAACAAATTATAGGTACCCTTTACGAGATTATTATTATTATTATTATTATTATTATTATTATTATTATTATTATAGATTATTGTTTAACAAATTTGCTTGTTTGTTTTTTGTTTTATTATTATTATTATTATTGTTATTATCATTATTATTATTATTGATCGTGTTTTCTTGGCTGCTATTCATGTAAAGCACTTTGAGTTGCAAGTTGTTTATGAATGGGGCTTCACGTGGGGCATAAAATACAGAAAGTAAAAGAAAAGAAAATAACGATAAAAGCATCTAAATAAAACAACTTTAAAGTGCAGTTTAAAGTTTGGTCATGTGATTGGAGAGCGAGAATATGAGAAGGGAAGAAATGTGAGAAATTGAAAAAATAAAAATAAAAATCCTCCCATGTAGGGAGTCGGTGATTTGACTCGAGTCTTTTATTTGGTTGAAAGAAAAACAAAAAATCGGACCAAAATAACCCTCTGCTGAATGGAGAGAACGCAGAGATGGAACAGGAGGAGTAGAAGAGAGGATCAGAGGAGGGAGGACGCCCGGTTTGCTCCTCTCAGGCCACTGTCGCCGCTTGGCGCCGGGAAAAGGTCATTTCTGCTCTAATCCTCTATTTTCTCAGAGAATCAGCTCCAGGAAGCGTCGGCATGTGGACCGAAATTCTCTGTCCTCCATCCTCCATCCTCCATTCTACACCCCCCACCCCACATCCTACATCCTAAATTCTCTGCCATCCATCCTCCATCCTGCGTCCTGTATCCTCGATTCTCTGTCCCCCCATCCTACATCCTCCATCCTCGATTCGACATCCTGCGTTCTCTATCCTACATCCTCTGTCCTACGTTCTCCATTCTCTATCCCACATTCTCTATCCTCTGTCTTCCGTCCTCTATCTGTTATATGCTTTCATTCTTACAATGAAATAGGTCACCAACTCGGTTTATGGGTTGGATAAAGTGGTCAACTCCTTACACGACAAACTTCTGGGAACACACTAAATATCTTGTTAAATATAGTAAACTGTAGCAATGATATGAAATAAATTACAAAGTAAAAGTCACTGCTGAGCCTTGAACGAACTTGCATCGGAGTGAATTCTTCTTCTCCAATAGAAGTTTAATGTCAACACTCCCAAAACAATGACAGGAGAGGGATTCAGTGGACGCTTTGACAGCTGCTCGCTTGACGTGGTTGTCGGTTTGGATGTGGTTGAAACCAATGGTTTGACTCCTGCTGATCAATGCTGGTCACTCTTGGTCACTGCTGGTTACTGCTGGTCACTTCTGTTTCCTGCCGGTCACTGCTGATTACTGTTGGTTACTGCTGGTCAATGCTGGTTACTGCCGGTCACTGCCAGTCACTACCGGTCACAAGTGATCACTGCTGGTTACTGCTGGTCACTGCTGGTTACAGCTGGTCACTACTGGTCACTGCTGGTTACTGCCGGTCCTGCTGGTTACTGCTGGTCACTGCCGGTCACAGCTGGTTACTGCCGATCCTGCTGGTTTCAGCTGGTCACTGCTGGTTTCTGCTGGATCACTGCTGGTTACTGCTGGTCACTGCAGCGTACTGCTGGTCACTGCTGGTTACTGCTTGTCACTGCTGGCCACTGCTAGTTAATGCTGGTCAGTGCTGGTTACTGCTGGTCCTGCTGGCTTCTGCTGGTCACTGCCGGTCATTGCAGCTTACTGTTGGTCACTGCTGGTTACTGTTGGTTAATGTTGGTCAATGCTGGTTACTACCGGTCACTGCCAGTCACTACCGGTCACAAGTGATCACTACTGGTTACTGCTGGTCACTGCTGGTTACAGCTGGTCACTACTGGTCACTGCTGGTTTCTGCCGGTCCTGCTGGTTACTGCTGGTCACTGCCAGTCACTGCTGGTTACTGCCGATCCTGCTGGTTTCAGCTGGTCACTGCCGGTCACTGCTGGCCACTGCTAATTAATGCTGGTCACTGCTGGTTACTGCTGGTCCTGCTGGCTTCTGCTGGTCACTGCCAGTCACTGCAGCTTACTGCTGGTCACTGCTGGTTACTGCTGGTTACTGCTTGTCACTGCTGGTCACTGCTAGTTAATGTTGGTCACTGCTGGTCACTGCTGGCTACTGCTGGTTACTGCTGGTCACTGCTGGTCCTGTTGGTCCCTGCTGGTTACTGCCGGTCCTGCTGGTCACTGTGGGTTACTGCTGGTCACTGCTGGTTACTGCTGATCACTGCTGGTCACTGCTGCTTACTGCTGGTTATTGCTGGTTACTGCTGGTCACAGGCTGGTTACAACTGGGTACTCCTGGTCCTGCAGGTCACTGCTGGTGAATGCTGATCACTGCTGGTCACTGCTGGTTAGTGTTGGTTACTGCTGGTTACTGCTGGACACTATTGGTCCTGCTGGTCACTGCTGGCCACTGCTGGTTACTGCTGGTCACTGCTGGTTTCTGCTGGTCTCTGCTGGTCACTGCTGGACCCAGCGACCCCATCACAAGGGGGTCTCTGAAGTCGCACTTCCCAGCCACAACTCTTCTCATCTCTGACACCTGGATGGTGTAAGGTCCTGACACTAGGGAGTGCTCCCTAGGTTCAGGATCAATGAACTGTGTTCACCTTTGGCCTGAACTGTAGAGCCATCGCCGCAGTACAGTAAGTAGTTACTAGAAAGGTGTGGTGGTGCGATGGTCCATTCAAAGTTAGTCAATGGAGCTTTTTGGCAGCACCTCTTTCCTATATGGACTCCACCATTCACCTCCATCTTTCACCTCCACCCTTCACCCCCCTCCATTCACCACTCAGCTGGTGTTCCATCTCATCTTGCTGTTTTCCTCCTCCCTTCCTTCTTCCTTGTAGTTCTTTTGCTTCTGGCTGTTTGCCGGAAGCTGGTCTGCAGAGGGAACAGAGGAGTCAAGTGAGTGGAACAATCAGAGAGAGAGGCAGCACAAAGCACTGAGCAACTAAATGACAAAAACGCCCGTCTAACCCCCCCCCCCCCCACCCCACCATCCCTTCATCACATCTGAGGTGTTTTCAGCAGAATCTCTGCGAATGTCCTGGAATAAGGGCGGAATAAGAGAGAAATGAAAGAGGCCTTGTCGAGTTGTGTGGAACAGAGAAACAACGCGTTTGTTTGATTTACACTTCGCTTTGCGAACGGCGGTTTCAGTTCTGGAGCCTCCCTGTCATTTCTGGGAGGAGCAGGAGGAGGTGACGATGAGGAGGAAGAGAGGGAAGAGGTGGGGGTGGTGACGTAAAACAAAATACAGTGGTACGATCAGTTTACGACTGCATCTACTTACGACTAATCCAAGATACGCATAGCGATAGTTGCGAAAATTTGTATCGACTTGCGACCGACTGCTCCAAGATACGAGCGTGGAAATTTGCAGTTGGTGCGTCGGTGGCCAGTCAGCAGTCAGTCAGCAGTCAGTCAGCAGTCAGTCAGCAGTCAGTCAGCAGTCAGTCAGCGGGTGACCTACATCGTGTGTGCACGTAGTTCGTGGCTTATCGATATTTTTTTCATATTTACTGTTTGTGCTGTGTATTTTGTTTATTTTCACCCTTCATGATTTCATAATTTATATGGGAAAAATTGTTTCGACAAACAACTGTTTTAACATACGACCGTTCTTATAGAACGAATTACAGTCGTAAGTCGAGGTACAACTGTATTGTCCGTGGTTCCATCGTCCTATCGTTCTTTTTGTCTGCCCCAGGTGCCGACGTTCACTCGCTCTGTGGTTCTCTTGTTCTGTTAGTCCATCCATCTTTCTATCATTCCTTCTATCGCTCTATCTGTCTATCGCTCCATCTGTTGTTCCTTATATATGTTGTTTTATCTATTTGTCTACCTGTCCCATCTGTCCGTCCGTCCGTCCGTCTGTCGTCCGTCTGTCTGTTGTTATATCTATTCACTGGATTGAAGCAGTGACTTTTTTTTCTTTATCAAATAATCATTTTACATAAAAACCGAGGTAATAAAGGCCGTCACTTATGCACATGCCGGTAACTAACTTAAAATTCTGTCTCCCTCTCTCTCTCTCGCTCGCTCTCTCTCTCTCTCTCTCTCTCTCTCTCTCATTATCGTTGTGCTAAACCAGATAAGTGGCTCTGTGTCCAAACCTCTATCAGTGTAATTTCCACAGGTTTGTTCGTCCCAAGCACGAAAAGTTCCCACACCGGCCTCCCTGTAATTAGGGTTATTATGTGTGTGTGTGTGTGTGTGTGTGTGTGTGTGTGTGTGTGTGTGTGTGTGTGTGTTTGTCTGTGTGTGTGTGTGTGTGTGTGTGTGTGTGTGTGTGTGTGTGTGTGTGTGTGTGTGTGTGTGTGTGTGTTCCTATAAGCATATAAATATATATATACGCGTGTCGGTGTCATATCGAGGTGTAATCTCTGTGCTGGTAATGTGCAGTGGTGGCATTGTTCTGAAATAACCAAATTACCTCCCAGTTCAGAGCTCCATCACGCGGCCATTGAGCTGCTCCATCAGCATTAGCATTAGCTCTTAGCCCCCAGTCTTCCTAATGCACCGCCGCAGTGGAAGGTACCGTTTCAAATGGGCAATTTCAGAGCGCAAAATAAAAAAAATAAATAAAAAGCTGAAATTGCCGGGTGTTATGAAAGAGCCAGCCCACATTTAATCACAGAACTGCTGGCCATTATGGGATGTCCGTGAAAACAAGGCAACAAATTGATCTGACACCTGGAAAAAATGACAAAATCCGATGGTGTAAAAACAATGCAGTTGAGCTCGAGCCACATTCAGCATCATATCGGCGTAATGGAGGAGAAGTCTCATTTCATCGGCGACGGGAACAGATGCTGTTTGTGTCTTTTTTACTTTTCGTTTTTTTTTTTATTAAATTATCACCCATTTTGTCTTGTTTCTCCGCATTCAGGCTTGTTAAACCCTATTTTCCATACTTAATGTCAAACCTTTTACATCAGCTGTCACATCCCTAATAGAGAATTTACACCAGCAACTTCTCTCTCGCTCTCTCTCTCTCTCTCTCTGTCTCTGTCTCTCTCTCTCTCTCCCTCCCTCTCTCTCTACCTGCTTAATTAGCGGTATATATGACGTGAGGAAGGGAAGCTCCATAGAAGACTTGAGGTGTCTTTTACGTCTTCCTGGATCTCACATCACGGCGTCACTTCTGGTGTGAACAACAAGTCTGTCTGTCTGTCTGTCTGTCTGTCTGTCTGTCTGTCTGTCTGTCTGTTTGTCTGTCTGTCTGTTTGCCTGTCGTCCTGTTGCTCTTGGCTTTGCCTATTTACGCATGTTTTAGTTTTTGATACCTGTCTCTCACTTTGTTGTGTTGACCACGTGCCTTCAGCCCTGTCGGATGTGGGCTTTGTCTCTATCTTTGACCGTCCAGCCGTCCGTTGAAGGCAAAAGTCATGGCTCCCCAGGTTAAACTTCATGTTATGGTAAATATCCAATTGAATGACGCTGATTTAAATTGTGTTGGGTCAAACACTTTCCTTCAAAATGTAAAGAAATGTCACTTTATATTGAGTTCTTTACAGTTGTTAGATCATAAAGGAAGGGGAAGTCCCTGTGTAGTTGTTTGGGAACCTTCTGTTTTATTCCTCGTTCCCTTTTAAAAAGATGATTCCTAAAGGCTGAGCTCCATCGTTCCAAACCATCCCTCGATTCTTCTAAACCACCATTCCGTCCTTCCAAACCATCCCTCCATCCTTCCAAACCCTCCCCCCATCCTTCCAAACCATACCTCCATCCTTCTAAACCATCACTCCATCCTTCCAAACCATCTCTCCATCCTTCTAAACCATCACTCCATCCTTCTAAACCATCACTCCATCCTTCCAAACCATCCCTCCATCCTTCCAAACCATCCCTCAATCCTTCTAATCCAATAGTGTCTGTTCTGCATGGTTCCTTTAAAGGGTCAGAACCAAGACACTTCACTTCCACCAACAAGGGACTCAATCAGAACATGGGGGAGACATGGGAAAGTTGGAGTGAAGCCAATTTCTGGGAGAAAGAGGGAGATTCCAGATGAAGTAGAAACCTGGAGAGAAGGAGAAGAAGAAGCAACACTTCACTGCAAACAGCTGCAGGAACCAGAAGGACATAGTTCTAGATGTTCACAGGATGACAATACACCTGACCTTTAGCCACAAAGAGACATCCAAGTCAGAGTCTCCAGACGGATGGATGGGTGGATGGACGTATGGATGGACAGATAGATCGACAGAAGGAAGGTTTACCCATGAGGCTCTGGGGTTGTTGATGGAAATATTGTACAGGTGGAAGGAAGAAGGGATTCCTTGAAATATCCAGAGATTGTACAGGATGGTGTTGGAGACTCTGAGGGCGAGGAGGTGAAGTGTCGCAGCCAGACAATGAGCCAAAGCCTCCAAACCATGAAGAACCTTCGGTAAAGATCTCCAATGCCGAGTCCAAGAAGGAGGTAAAGAGTACGTCCAAACTAGAAGAGTTCTGAAGAACAACGGAGAGAAAGGATGGAAAGAGCTGATCCAGAAGTTACAAAGTACTCACTGACTATTGCATTATAAAAAGCATATACAGCTGTCGTAAACAGATCCATCTATTTCCTCCTGTCCAATTCACCCCTTTCACGTGAAGTAGTTTTGCTTTTCTTATGAATACAATTTTTTTTTTGGGAGCAAATATATTTGCACAGTATCAGCTATGCTTTGTGCATTTGCAAGCTGAATTGAAGGCTTTTTGCAGCCATTTTTACTTAATTTCAGCAAGTCACTCCCGTAGCATGACTTTTAATGTCAAGTTTGATGCAGGATCCAGCTGCATGCAGCGTATAACGGCGGCCGGCTCCAACAGGGCTCCGGCCAGAGGAACCACGGAGCTTCAGTCTCTTTGCCTCTTTCACACAGGAAACACTTCATTGCGGCGCGCTCCATTCGAATTTTAAGTTGGAAAAGAAACTATGCTCTGTCATGAACATGCCAAGGAGCTGAGCGTGGGAGGAGGGAAGAAAGATGGCCGCCGAGTTTTCAGGTCAGAGAAATGTGTTTTGAAAGGAAATCCTGTTTTGAGCCTTTGAGCAGTTCTCTCTCTCTCTCTCTCTCTCTCTCTCTCTATCTCTCTCTATCTCTCTCTCTCCGAGTGTATGGGGGCGTGAGCGGGCAGAGCGTGTGAGTGTTTGTCGCGGGGTGAGTGACTAAATTTTGTTCCTATCTTTCTTTTTGTTTTGAATTGACTTTGGTGACAGATTGTCACCTAGTTGTGGTGTGTACACACAGCGAGTGGGGGTTGGTGGTGGTGGTGTTGTGGGTCCGGAGCGATGTCAGACCCCACCAGATTGACACGGAAGCACGGGGTTAAGATTTCCGCTGCTTTCCTGTGTTCCGTGGAGGAGTGTGCGCTTGCTGTGGCGGGTCCTGACAGCATTGTGTCCGCAGCCAGGATGAACAGTGCGGTCGTGATTTTCATCCCCTCCGTAGAGAAGGTGAACACGGTGGTGGAACGGGGTGGAGAGAGATGCATGGGCTGGTAGATGTCTGGAGGAGAATGCACATTGACAAGAGACAATACACATGGGCACACACCCGGGGCAATTTTATTTCCCTGCCAGACTAGACAGGTTTTATTGTTTTAAAAATCATTTTAACACTTTTAAAATGTGTATAATGATGCCTGTCGCTTTTACCGACAATTCTTTAGTCCCCTGTGATGTTTTAATCACAAAGGCAAAGCCCAAAAGTGCTTATTAGCATTTTAATATCACCCTACTGAATGATAATAATTTTCTGGGTGGTTTTATATTTTTTTGGAATGTTTTTAGAATGAGGAAGCAGGATTTTACCTCTCTCAGACAATGGTGGGACTGTGGAAAAGTAGAGATTAAACAACTCTGTCACCAGTACACTCTCAAGACATCAACAGGTCTATGAAGGATCTAGAGACAGATAGTGGAACTGCAGGGTTTATTAGCGTCCACAGGAGATCTTAAACTCCTCAAGTCTAAAAAAGATGCGCTAGTGGACCTACTTGGCACTAAAGTGCGGGGGGGGGGGGGGGGCTGGTCCGGTCATGTTTTCAGTCTGAGAACCTCATGGACAAACCTTCCAAGTTCTTCTTCAGTTTGGAGAAGACGAGAGAACAAAGCAAACTTATCCACACTTTGCACTCTGCCAGTGGACTGGAGCTTAGGGATCCAAGAGAGATACGTGGCGGGGCTGTGCAGTTCTACACTGAGCTGTACAGCAGTGACTATGTGGAGGACAAAGAGTTGTTCAACTCATTCTGCAGCAACCTGCCCCGGGTCTCTGAGGAGACCAGCATGGAGGTGGGGGGCCACTGGCCCCTGAATGAGCTGTATATCCTGCTGCAGAGCTTGGAGGGGGGCAAGGCCCCAGGCATAGATGACTTTTTGGGAAGAACAAAATGAAGATCTTTTAAATGATTTTAATGAAAGTTTTATTGAAAGGGTTTTACCTCTGAGCTGCAGGAGGGTGTTTAAACCCTTTACCAAAAAAAAGCAACGTAAATAACTGGTGACAGCTATCTCTGCTCTGCACAGACTACAAGCTCCTGTCCAAGGTGCTGGCAAACATAGGACGGTAATGGCAGAGGTCATTCATCAGGTCCAGATGTACTGCGTGCCTGGTAGCTCCATCCTAGACAATATTTCACTGATTGGGGACATTTTGGACATCTCTGGTTCATGGGATTTAGCTACTGGTCTCATTTCCTTGGACCAGCAAAAGATGTTTGATAGGGTTGAGCATCAATTCTTATTGAAAACTTTGTAAAGTTTGGTCTCAGCCCAGGTCTCACTGCCAAGATCAAGGTTTTGTATCGGGGCATTGAGAGTGTACTGAAGATCACTGGGGGTCTGAGTCGCGGTTTCAATGTGCACAGGGTGTTCCGACAGGGTAGCTCATTATCTGGCATGTTGGACTCACTCCATTGAACCAATGTTGCAAAAGATCCAAGATGTTTTAGAAGGACTGTTTTTTTATCAGATTTTAGTATGAAATATGTTTTATCAGCCTATGCTGACGACATTATTGTCCTTCAAAACAAAAAAGAAGATATTAGAAAACGGATAAAAATAGTACGAGATTTTGATACTATTTCAGCTGCAAAAATAAATTAGGAGAAGAGCAATGCTTTTGCTGTTGGGAGCTGGCCCACTGGACTTCCTAAACTACCAGGAGGTCTCAGCTGGAGTAGGACTGGGATACAATATTTAGGATTATCTTTATACGATTATAATAATTATTTTAGAAGGAGTGACAGAAAAAGTAGAGGAGAGGTTGGCCAAGTGGCTACTACACAAAATGTCTTATAGAGGAAGAATTTTAGTCATTAATAACTTGGTGGCCTCTGTACTGTGGCACAGGGTCACCTGTTTGGAGTTGCCTGCAGGTTTGATTAAGAACATTCAATGTCTAATGATTAATTATATGGGGACAAACTCCACCGGCTATATTACAGTGTTTTATTTTTGCCAAAAGAGGGAGGAGAACAGGGGCTGATCCACTTGAACAGTAAGACTACAACTTTTCGGCTGCAATTCATTCAGCGCTACCAGTGATGTAGTGTGGAGGCAGCTAACAAGCAGCATTTTAAGAAGAAGTGGGCTAGGGCCGGATTGTAATCTGTTTAACAGATTTAACTTATTTAAAATTGTCATTTTAGCCTTTTGAAAACATGGTCTCTTTTTAAATGGAAAAGGTTGGAACCTGCATCTTCCTTTCACTGGTTACTGGAGGAGCCTCTGATCCAGGGAGCCAGGTTTGATGTGGAGGACAACCACACACCAGGACTTTCCCAGTGACTGGTTTCCACCGGGAACATCACGCTAAGCCACATAACGGATGGAGCAGGACCAGGACTCCACAACACCCAGGCAGGGTGATTCGATTAGAGACAGTAGAGGTTGAGTAGAGACAGTAGAGTAGAGACAGTAGAGGTAGATTAGAGACAGTAGAGGTAGAGAAGAGACAGTAGAGATAGATTAGAGACAGTAGAGGTAGAGTAGAGACGGTAGAGATGGATTAGAGACGGTAGAGACAGTAGAGTAGAGACAGTAGAGGTAGATTAGAGACAGTAGATGTAGAGTACAGACAGTAGAGGTAGATTAGAGACAGTAGAGGTAGAGTAGAGACAGTAGAGATGGATTAGAGACAGCAGAGAAGAGACAGTAGAGTAGAGTAGAGAAAGTAGAGTAGAGACAGTAGAGGTAGAGTAGAGACAGTAGAGGTAGATTCGAGACAGTAGAGTAGAGAGAGTAGAGCAGAGACAGTAGAGGTAGAGTAGAGACAGTAGAGGTAGATTTGAGACAGTAGAGATAGATTAGAGACAGTAGAGACAGTAGAGTAGAGACAGTAGAGGTAGATTAGTGACAGTAGAGGTAGAGTAGAGACAGTAGAGATAGATTAGAGACAGCAGAGCAGAGACAGTAGAGTAGAGAAGAGAGAGTAGAGTAGAGACAGTAGAGGTAGATTAGAGACAGTAGAGTAGAGACAGTAGAGGTAGATTCGAGACAGTAGAGTAGAGACAGTAGAGTAGAGTAGAGAGAGTAGAGTAGAGACAGTAGAGGGAGAGTAGAGACAGTAGAGGTAGATTAGAGACGGTAGAGTAGAGACAGTAGAGGTAGATTAGAGACAGTAGAGTTCGAGTAGAGACAGTAGAGGTAGATTAGAGACAGTAGAGGTAGAGTAGAGACAGTAGAGATAGAGTAGAGACAGCAGAGTAGAGACAGTAGAGTAGAGTAGAGACAGTAGAGGTAGATTAGAGACAGTAGAGTAGAGACAGTAGAGGTAGATTAGAGACAGTAGAGTTAGAGTAGAGACAGTAGAGGTAGATTAGAAACAGTAGAGGTATATTAGAGACAGTAGAGGTAGAGTGGAGACAGTAGAGATAGATTAGAGACAGCAGAGCAGAGACAGTAGAGTAGAGTAGAGAGAGTAGAGTAGAGACAGTAGAGGTAGAGTAGAGACTACAGGTAGATTCGAGACAGTAGAGTAGAGTAGAGAGAGTAGAGTAGAGACAGTAGAGGTAGAGTAGAGACAGTAGAGGTAGACTAGAGACAGTAGAGTAGAGACAGTAGAGCTGGATTTGAAACAGTAGAGTAGAGACAGTAGAGGTAGATTCGAGACAGTAGAGGTAGAGTAGAGACAGTAGAGGTAGATTAGAGACAGTAGAGTAGAGACAGTAGAGGTAGATTCGAGACAGTAGAGTAGAGACAGTAGAGTAGAGTAGAGAGAGTAGAGTAGAGACAGTAGAGGGAGAGTAGAGACAGTAGAGGTAGATTAGAGACGGTAGAGTAGAGACAGTAGAGGTAGATTAGAGACAGTAGAGTTCGAGTAGAGACAGTAGAGGTAGATTAGAGACAGTAGAGGTAGAGTAGAGACAGTAGAGATAGATTAGAGACAGCAGAGTAGAGACACAAGAGTAGATTAGAGACAGTAGAGGTAGATTAGAGACAGTAGAGTAGAGACAGTAGAGGTAGATTAGAGACAGTAGAGTTAGAGTAGAGACAGTAGAGGTAGATTAGAAACAGTAGAGGTAGATTAGAGACAGTAGAGGTAGAGTGGAGACAGTAGAGATAGATTAGAGACAGCAGAGCAGAGACAGTAGAGTAGAGTAGGGAGAGTAGAGTAGAGACAGCAGAGGTAGAGTAGAGACTACAGGTAGATTCGAGACAGTAGAGTAGAGTAGAGAGAGTAGAGTAGAGACAGTAGAGGGAGAGTAGAGACAGTAGAGGTAGACTAGAGACAGTAGAGTAGAGACAGTAGAGCTGGATTTGAAACAGTAGAGTAGAGACAGTAGAGGTAGATTCGAGACAGTAGAGGTAGAGTAGAGACAGTAGAGGTAGATTAGAGACAGTAGAGGTAGAGTAGAGACAGTAGAGATAGATTAGAGACAGCAGAGTAGAGACAGTAGAGTAGAGTAGAGACAGTAGAGGTCGATTAGAGACGGTAGAGTAGAGACAGTAGAGGTAGATTAGAGACAGTAGAAATAGAGTAGAGACAGTAGAGGTAGATTAGAAACAGTAGAGGTAGATTAGAGACAGTAGATGTAGAGTGGAGACAGTAGAGATAGATTAGAGACAGCAGAGCAGAGACAATAGAGTAGAGTAGAGAGAGTAGAGTAGAGACAGTAGAGGTAGAGTAGAGACAGTACAGGTCGATTCGAGACAGTAGAGTAGAGTAGAGAGAGTAGAGTAGAGACAGTAGAGGTAGACTAGAGACAGTAGAGTAGAGACAGTAGAGGTAGATTCGAGACAGTAGAGTTAGAGTAGAGACAGTAGAGGTAGATTAGAGACAGTAGAGGTAGAGTAGAGACAGTAGAGATAGATTAGAGACAGCAGAGTAGAGACAGTAGAGGTAGAGTAGAGACAGTAGAGATAGATTAGAGACAGCAGAGTAGAGACTGGAGTAGAGTAGAGACAGTAGAGGTAGATTAGAGACAGTAGAGTTAGAGTAGAGACAGTAGAGGTAGATTAGAAACAGTAGAGTAGAGACAGTAGAGTAGAGACAGTAGAGGTAGAGTAGCGACAGTAGAGGTAGAGTATAGACAGTAGAGGTTGAGTAGAGGTACAGTAGAGGTACAGGAGAGGTACAGTAGAGGTAGATTAGAGACAGTAGAGTTACAGTAGAGGTACAGTAGAGGTAGATTAGAGACAGTAGAGGTACAGTAGAGGTAGAGTAGAGGTACAGTAGAGGTACAGTAGAGGTAGATTAGAGACAGTAGAGGTACAGTAGAGGTACAGTAGAGGAGGAGTAGAGTAGAGGTAAAGTAGAGAATCTCAGTATGAAACAAACTCCAAAATGAATCTTTCCGTGTCTGATTCATTCGTTCGTTTCTCGGCCCCCACCAACGGCCCCTTCCCCTCCCAGGACCCCATTGACCCCCCCCCTCCCCCGCCCGCCCCTTCCTCCCAGTGCATGTGGTGGGGATCAGCCTCCTCCCCCCTCCCTCCCCCCTCCTCATTAACCTCTCTAATTAGACGCCTGGACGGCCGTTGTTCCCTTCTAATGAAGCCTCAATGCAGGCCGGGGCCTCGCCGCCGCCTCTGACACCGCTGTGAAATTACAATCCCCCCCCCCCCGCCTGCTTCAACCCCCCCGGCTTCACTCCCCCCTCTATCACTCTTCTATCTTGCCCCTTCCTTTCTGCCTGTCTCTCTTTGTGCAAGCGGGGCTTTTTCTTTCCTTTTTCGGGGGGGGGGGGTTTCATCCAGGGGGAGAAAGACGAGCGAGTTTGGGGCCATCTATCAAAGAGATGGAGAGAGAGCGATGGAGAGAGAGAGAGGGAGGGAGAGGGAGAGAGAGAGGGAGAGCGGGAGAGAAAGGGTGAAATGGAGAAGGAGGGACGGGCGGACATGGCCAGCGGTGGTGGCCAACAGAGGTTCCCGCGCTGCGTGGCCGGCGGTAGCATTAGCTCTGATTAGCGCCCGCAGTGTGGATTCCATCCACTAATTAGCGAAGCGGCTGCGGCTCGCTGAGGTTTGAGCCCCGCCTCCATCCCATTATCTGCCTCCGACGACCCCACCCCCCCCCGCCCCCAGCGGGCCCCCACGGGCTACACCCCTCTGATGTAGGGACGGCGTGGAAGGGGTCCGACACCCAGAGAGGGGAAGAAAACGGGCGACAAATAGCTTCAAACACAGGTTTTCAATTCAGCTTGAATTGCCATTGTGCTGAAGCCAGTTCACACAGAAGGAAGTGAGGACTTGAAACCCCCCCATCGATGCAAATGAGCGAGGAAAGGAAATCACAAATTGTGAGACCGATCGCAATTAAATTTGTAAGATAGAGACAGTAAGAAGCAAAGAATCCATCAAATGAAATTATAATAGAGTAAAACATATTCCCATTCCCGAGACTCGTACTATGAGGAGCAGGGTATACACGGTATGGAAGGATAAAGCCGACTTTACACCGAATCGCGCAAACGACAGCGACGCACCAGAAGCCTCATTAATTTCTATTGAGAGTCAGAAACAGCATGTGATAAGCCGCGCCCCCCTGTGCTGCGGAGGTCTCTGGATCCGAGTGATGCTCCGATGCGTGGACATTTTTTTTTTGAACTCAAATTGAATAAACTAGCATCAACAGGACCCGTACGGTGTCTCGTTTTGAAGATCGATTCCAGCGTCAACAGGATCGATGCCAAAAAAGGATCGGTTCCTCTCAATATATTTCCTGACTTGGGCTTGCTTGGTGCCTGTCACTGTGGGGTGAACGGGAGATCCTTTCCCCGCGCACGTTATGTGAACACCCACGCTCAACACCGGCAGAAAAGTGATCAGGGAAAGTGCATGGCCTCGTTCACCATTTATCCAAACAAAATCAATAATAACAGCTTGTTTTGGGCGGCTCTGGCGCTGGTATTGGTAGCTGATCGAAAACCAAATTTTGTGGTAACGGCCGCACTGTTCGGAACAGGACGCACTGCGGGCGTAAGTGGCTCAGTCGCAGAGAGCTGGAGCCCTGCACCACTGCTGCACACAACGGAGCGGCTCGCTGTTTATTCAAAATCTATTAATACGCGTGTCGCGTGTCCAAATTGCACAAAACTCGACACTGCATGTACTTTGGTCCCCAGCGATACACCCTGTGTGTATGGAGGTCTACTTCAAAAGTGTGAAGGAGATCGGATGAACTGTTGTTGAGATAATCGAAGGACATGTACAGTACATGCATACATACAGACGTTCCTTCCTTTATTAGTTTGATTAATGAACTGGCAAACAAGTGTTACTAGGACCGGACTGAAATGAAGTAAGAATTATGAAATATAAAGATAATTATAATCATGATAATTATTAATAATAAAAAAATTAATAACAACATTAATGTTGGGTGTCACAGTAATCATTTATTACACATGTATTTCTTATTTTCATGAATTGTGTGTATTTTTTAATCTATGGCCCCTTTGCAAACACGACACAAAAGGTTGTTTTTAACTCTCCTTTCTTGAAAATGGTAAATCTCCAGTCCAATCTCCCGAGCAAACTATTCCCTGTTATGGAGACTTATGGGATTTTTTTTCCAATATCTTGGGAAGCTGCAACAATCAGATCGGTCGTTGGATTTGGTGAAATGGCGGATTTAGACTTTCTATTCAGGTCGGGTATTTGCTGCTTACACTCTGGTCGTTGTGATCTGTTAAAGGTATTTGCTGATAAAGTACATGAAAAAAACTGTTTAATTGTATTGAACAGTATAATTGCCTGTTTTGTTCATTTCATGTCAAATATCACAGGATGAGCAAATGAAAGTGAAAAAATTCTGTTAATCTTCCTGAACTTCTCTGGTAGAAACACAGCAAATAAAGATTATACATTATAAGATATGAAAACACTTTATATGAATTCAGGTTTTGTTATTCGCTGCATAATTTGTCACTTTGTCTTAAAATCCCCCTTAAATTTGGATGGAAACATATGATTGTGGAGTTGAACAATTTTATAATGACATTGCGATTTTGGGAATATCTGCCACCACCACCATTGGAAATGCATTCAGTCATATTTGACTTTTATCTCTATATATATTATGCATATTATCATTATTATTTATATTATGCATATATTATTAATGTGTCTATTTTTGGTATCAAATGCATAGTGAGCTTCCCATTCAGAATACTTATATTTATTGTCGCTGTAAATATAAGTATTTACCATTATTTCACCAGGTAGCCACATTGACATTGAATATATTTTTCCCCCAAAAGGCAGCAGACAAAAGAAGAATAAAATCATTTGGACATGAAAACCCCCACAACGTAAAATCCTTTATAAACAGGATTAACATATTGAAACGGGTCAATTGTGATTCTAAAACTAGAAACTGAAATGAAAAACTGAGTCCATTTTTCTTCCTGTAGTCCTTCCCAAAAAAGATGGAAGTGGGCAATGATTGTAATTGTAGTTCCAAAAATAAGGTAAAGTATTTTCATCTTTACTCAGTTACACTTCACTCTGTCACTATCTGCTGTAGCCTACAGGAGACAAAGGGTCCTGAGGCCACGTGTGTGAGCGTGATCAGATGCTTGTGCACGTGCATCCATTGCGGGGTGGGGTGGGGGGGGACTCTACAGCTGAAGGTGATGATTTTGGGTGTGTGTGCGTGTGTGTGTGTGTGTGTGTGTGTGTGTGTGTGTGTGCGTGTGTGGCGGGGGGGGATTAAATTGGATGAGGTGTTTGGAGAGATGATTTGCCCCAAAGTGTTTTTTTCCTCTCTCCTTTTCAGGTTGGGGTGAAGGGGGTGTGGGGGGGGGGGGGGTTGAAGGGGTTGGGATGGGGTAGTTGGGGGGGGGGGGGCTCGCTCCTCACCCCTGAGCGACTAATTACAATTCACATGTCGCACACTCTCCACACATAATAAGAGCGGGAGCAGAATTAGAATATTCTACAGGCCTGCGGGGGGCGTCGTCCCAGAGAGACGCGGAGAAAGTGTTTCTGTTTCAGAGGTGTGTGTGTGTGCGTGTGTGTGTGTGTGTGTGTGTGTGTGTGTGTGTGTGTGTGTGTGTAGATTTGTGCACGTTGCATTTCTATGTATACCCATTTGTATGTTTGCATCTGTTCCTGTGTGTATCATTGTGTGTGTGTGTGTGTGTGTGTGTGTTCATGTTAGAGTATCTATTTACATGATGAGTGTGTGTGCGTGCGTGCGTGTGTGTGTACAGATTTGTGCACCTATTTGTGTGTTTGCATGTGTGTATTATTGAGTGTATTTGTGCATCTTAGAATATTTATTTGCACATGTGTGTTTGTTTGTTTGAGTTTATCAGTGTGGGTGAGTGTGTGTGTGTGTGCAGGTAGAGTGTGCATGTGGATATACAGTATGTGTTCATCTGCACATGTAGAAGCATGTGTACGTGTGCGCAGATTTGTGCATATCACATCTTGTGCACCTATTTGTATGTAGGTGTGTGTGCGTGTGTGTGTGCATGTGTCCGTGTGTGCATGTGTGTGTGACTGCAGCACAGGGCAGATGGGTGTGCAAAGCTGAGTAGGAGGTGAGTGTTTGTGTGTGTGTGTGTGATTGTGTCACTGTGTGTGTGTGTGTGTGTGTGTGTGTGTGTGTGTGTGTGTGTGTGTGTGTGTGTGTGTGTGTGTGTGTGTTAGTGTTTGTGTGTGTGTGAGAAAGTGAGCGTGGGGTGGGGGCTACAAGGTGAGAAAACTCTCCCATGCTGTGTGTTTGGTCCCCCCCACACCTCGCCTGGCTCAGTGGCACATTGGCAGCAGTGCCCGTTGTAGCTCCTCAGGAGCACTGGCTCGCTGGCGCCTCCTCTCTTCACAGCAGACACTATAAAAACATCGCTATTTGTTCAGCAGCCTGAAAGACAAGTGATAACGACGTAGATAAAAGTGTGCCTTCTTGTTGTTGTTAGGAATTCACAACGAGTTGTTATTGGGAGGATTAAAATTATTATTATTATTATTATTATTATTATTATCTAACTAGGGCCCAAAACCCCCGTGCCAATTCAGCCACAGGGGGCGCTAATACAAGCAGTCAAACTTGAAAGTCAGCTCCGTCGCCCTGTTTGACCCAGAGAGCCAAATTCTGGTATATGGCTGAAGAACTTCTGAAGAAAATCTAAAGTCTATCTGCATAGATTGCCGCCATCTTGGAAATTTTGGCAAATCTTTGAAATCTTTCATCTCAGGAAATATACGTCCAACAAACACCACATTGGGTATACATGTTGCATGGACATGACTTGACAAAGTTCTTATAAAGTTAAGGGATTGGATGAAGAATATCTGAGATATTCACCAAGGAAATTCTCATTCGATGTTGCAATATCTAATCTATCCCCAGTTCATGTCATTGCTGCGTTGTTACCACGTGTTGCGGCATGGTGTGCGGTGTGTCCGTTGAAGCTGATCAATACTTGATCAATTTGAAAGAGCAGGTGCTGGACAGTGCTACCAACATGCTGTTTGTTCTTAAAAAAAACAAAACAGTGCGATCCTCCCTCGTGATGCCAGGCTCGCAAACGATTTGTTCATATCGAACAAAACTTTGAAGTGACCCCGGGAGTCTGCTGTCATTCACTGGCGACTCTTACTGCGGCCGGCTCACCGTCTGAACTGAGACTCACAGACGAGAAGAGCCGAGTGAGTGAATCTTCCACTCACAAACAGAAAACAATGACTGGGGATTACAGAGCTGTGAAAAGAGGATAAATGCGTAAGACAGAATTCATATTGAATTTGAGGGATTTACACTTTGTATCCTCCCTAAATGAAGATTTTGGCAGAATTAGATGATTCCTGTCCATTTCCATTCGCAACTTAGAGTTCTTTTTACCGAGTCACTGGTAAAAAAAAAACATCCACGGACTTCTAATCCAGACTTAAACAGCCGTTCATCTGCACTTTTCCAATGCCGGGTCGGCTTTTCCAGAGTAGTGACCGGCAGGAATGAGATTGATGAGACTCAGGTTAAAAGACATAACCTCTCATCCTTCTTCCTCTAATTCCCCCCCATCAAGCAAACAGTTCTAACGATCCCCGGAGCAGAACACCACCCACCAGGAGCAGAACACCACCCACCAGGAGTAGAATTTCGACATCGCTTGGACGCCCCCCTCCCCACCCTCCCCCTGATGCTCTCGTCTCGGCGGCGCCGCAGGGAGACAGTTTCGACGCCGCAAGTTCGGAGGGAAACGTCCGCCGCTCCGGGTTTCCTCGTTAGCGACGCGCGGCGAGGCGGGGACGAGGATATAACAATATTTTAGGAAAGATGCGGCGATAATCACCAATAAGCACGGCGGAGAGGGGCGCGAGCGGAGGGATAACTAAGGGAACGGAGGGATGAGGGAGCGGGAGGACGAGGAGGATGAGTGACATTTATTACATCTCCTCTAAACGACTCGCTCCCTCTGAAGTTGGGATTTCGTTTCCCCCTTTTCTCTTTCATACCGTCGAGGCGCTCCAACGAGAGGAAAAACTGGAGACGTGATGGATGAATAGAGTGAACATCTCTTCCTCTCTCTCTCTCTCCATCGCTGACCCCCCCCCCCCCACCAGTGATTGACAAGCCGCTAACTAGCGGCGGCGGCGGGTCATTGTATAATTTCCCGCCGTTGGAAACAGCCACCGCCCGGGTCCCAGGTAAAGGTAATGAGCTTCCGTAGAAATAATAAAAACATAAAAATAAAACGGGAGGAGAGGAAGAGGAGGAGAGGAAGAGGAGGAGCAACGCCTTCCAGAAGAGGAGGTGAAATCAAAGACGGGGGAATAAATAAAAGCGGAGAAAGACAAAGCACATGAAAGGCGATTAGAACGGAGTCGAGGTTATCGCCGAATTGAGAGGCGCCCCCCCCCCCCCCCCCCCCCGCCCTGTTTACTTCCTGTCCTGATTGATGTTTTCCGAGCTGGAGACGTCTTGGCGGCGGTGGCATCTAATCTCACACTTTCCCATCGCCGCCAGCAACGCCGTCTCAAAAGACACCGCAAAACGAGATATTTGCATCAAACACGTTTTCGCTGGAAACTGCTGAGCATGCACAGCGGACTGCAAGGGGGCGTGTATGTGTGTGTGTGTGTGTGTGTGTGTGTGTGTGTGTTGCACATACACAGCTCTCTGTCTTCCACGTCGTCTTCCTCTGCGTCTCCCTCATTGTCTTCCTCATCGGCCCCCTCGTCCTCTTCCTCGTCCTCTTCTTCATCGCCTTTCTCGTCGTCTCCCTCATCATCTTTCTCCTGGCCTTCCTCTTCCTCCTCGTCTTCATCATTCGCTTCCTCATCAACTTCGTCGTGATTTATTCGTGTCTGTTTATTTACGTGATTAGGAGGTGACGATGTAACGCTGGTGATCAGGTTCTAATCAGAAGCTGATTAACGATCAGGCGCTGATCAGCTGCTGATCAGTTCCAACTGATTAGCCCCGCGGAGCAGTGACCTGAGGACGAGGCTGCGGCGCCACAGGGCGTCATCTTCCTCATCATCTTCAACATGTTTTTCCCTCGGTGTGTTCTTCCTCGTCTGCATCATCCTCTTCCTCATCCTTATCCCCGTCCTCTTCCTCGCCGTCCTCCTCGTCATCTTCCGTGAACTTTTCATCATTGTCTTCTTTTTCGCCTTCATCATCCTCTTCTTCAACGTCATTCATTGTCGTTGACTTCCTCATATAATATAATAATATATATATATATATTTTTTTTATTATTATTTTTACCTTTGCAAATTAAACCTTGTGGGACTGATTTGCTTTTCATTAAGTTGATAATAAGGACGGAAAAAAGACTGAGAGCTGCGTTGGAGCTGCAGCGGCGGCAGCGTTGCGCCTCGCGCGTCGGGAACGAACCGCGAAAAAGTTTCTCCGCCGTCGCCACTAATTGGAGCAAAACCTGAAAATTCTCCATATTTTCGTTTCCGCGTTGAAGTTTATATACATGCGGGGGCGCTGGTGTCTTCCTCTTACTCTTCCTGTCGTTCATTAGAGGTGTGCGAGGAGTCGGGGGGGGGGGGCATGGGTGACGGAGAGGAAGGACCGGGTGAACGAGTGGATAAGTCACTGTCCCACCATGTTGTCGGAGCACAGCAACTTGGCAACCAAGCAAATGGTTGCCGACACCTGAAAAGCGTCTCAGTAGAGCCGCCTCTGGACAGCAGTGGAATCACATGGTCTCTCCTCTAACGCTGGAACTACACCAGGTGCGTTGGTGCAGTGTATGGGCGCCGGGCGGAGGTGCGTAAGTTCTGCTTCGTATTGAATCCATGTTAATCCACTTTTGGAGCTAGACTGCACATGTTAGCTGTGCCCCATCTCTCTATTTTTGCCTGAGAGGTCTCTTTTCCGAAACACGAGATGGAACTACGACAAATTGTTTTGTAAAGAGTGCAATCAATTTAAATGTATTTTACATGAGTCCACATTGTACCAGAGAGCTGCAGCTACTGTCAGATTTGCTATTGATCAAGACCTGTTTTAAATACAAATGCAATAGACCTACAGTACAAACACATCCCACTGACCAATTTCAACAGTAACATTTCAATTATATTAAAAGTGATTCATGGAGCCGCTGTTCCACAAGTGGGGACAAGGAGAAAGCACCGTCCACCTCTGCCAAGCATCCTTTTTACCAACGTTCAGTCCCTGGAGAACAAGATGGATGGACTGCGAGCGAGGATTAAATTCCAACGGGACACGAGAAATTGTTGCGTCCTCTGCCTGACGGAGACATGGTTGAACCCGCTGGTGCCGGACCACGCCATACGTCCAGCCGAGTCCTTCTCTGTGTTTCGCGCCGACAGGTCGGGGAAGTCGGGGAAATCCAAAGGTGGAGGCGGCTGCCTCATGATAAACAACCGCTGGTGCCCCAGCAACAACATCAGGACTCTCTCCCCCTCCTGCTCGCCAAACCTGGAACAGCTGACCATCTTATGCCGTCCATTTTCTCTCCCCCGGGAATTCAGCACCGTCATTATTACAGCAGTTTATATTCCACCGCAAGCGGAGACCGACACTGCACTGTTGGACCTACAGTATATGATGTCGGTTTCAAAACAAGCCTCCAGACGCAGCTGCGGTGGTGACTGGGGACTTTAACAGGGCAAACCAAAAAAGTTCTGCCTAATTTCTACCAACACATCGCGTGTGCCACAAGACCGTCTCGCTCCCTGCTTTCGGGAACACAGATCACACCATGATTTCGCTGGTTCCCGTTTACAGGCGTCTGATCACGTGAGAAGTCGACTGGGGCATGTTCCAATCAAGGTCAAGTGACGTCAACGAGTTTACAGAAGTAGCGGTGAGCTTCGTGGCCGCGTAAGCTGACAGCATCGTTCCCACGGTGAAAGTTTGGATATTTCCAAAACAGAAGCCATGGGTCGATAAATTCATCCGCTGTGCTCTGAATGCTTGCACGGCCGCTTACAACGACGGTCTTGTATCCCGAAATATGGACAATTACAAAGCGGCGTCATACAATCTGCGGAGGGCAGTGAAGGACGCTAAACGGAGCTACAGATGGAGCAACGGGACACCAGACGCCTGTGGCAGGGGCTGCTGAATATAGCAAACTACAAGAGCAGCTCCTCCCCAACCATGAGTGTCGACGCCTCCCTAGCCAACGAACTGAACTCTTTTTATGCGCGGTTTGAGTCTAGCTCGCCGGATAATTGGAGTTACACCGCTGGGGTTGAGCGCACACTCTCAATGTCTGAGCATGACGTCAGAAGGGCCCTGATGCGGGTGAACACCAGGAAAGCTGCGGGCCCAGATGGCATATCTGGACGAGTACTGAAGAGTTGTGCTAACTAGATAGCCCTGGTGCTCACTACGATATTCAACTCCCTATTCAATCTCCCTGGCTGAATCAGTGGTCCTGTCCTGCTTCAAGAGGTCCACCGTCGATTCTGTCCCGAAAATCGCCTCTCCAGCCTACCGTCCGGTGGCCCTCGCCTAGGTGGTCATGAAGTGTTTCGAGAGGCTGATTAAGAACTATATCTCCGCCTCCCTCCCGAGCACCTTTGACCCGTTGCAGTTCGCATACCAGCAGAACAGATCCATGGATGATACGGTTTTCCAGGTACTGCACACCATGCTCACACATCTGGATGGCCGGAAGGGAGCCTATGTGAGATTGCTGTTCATCGATTATAGTTCAACTTTCATTACCATAGTCCCCACCAGACTGGCTGTCAAGCTGAAGGAGCTCGGACTGAATCCAGGCTGTGTACCTGGATCCTGGACTTCCTCACAGCCCGGCCCCAGGTGGTTAGGGTGAGGAAGCACATGTCCAGCTCCCTCACCCTGAACACAGGATCCC
>NC_137189.1:25621508-25626508 GCF_960531495.2 Zeus faber
GACGACAATCCCTTTTCCAAGGTGGGAAACTCCTGTTTTGCCGCGGTTCAAAGTGCCCCACCCCCCAGTCGACCCGACAGAAACTTTCCTACTAGCTGGAGTAAGATCCGAATTGAGGTTTAAAGTAATTCCCTCACAAGTCATAACAACATCCACCGTGAACCTGGATGACAACATTTTATTTTTGACTGGAATTCGGGGACTTGAATTGTGAGCCACCCAATGCAGACCACCTTAATGGCAGTTCTTTTACACATAGAAATTAAATGTCACACAATAAGAGCAGCTTCTCCCAAACTTGTCGTCTTTGACTGAACTCCACTTCCACTGAAAGGACGAGTTTCACCCGCAAACTGAGTGAAACTCTTTGGAGAACTTCTGGAAACGTCCCTCCATTAAAACATTAAGGAGCGATGAGTTCATCTAAACGCCCCACAGTTACTTCTCCTCTGACCCATGACCTTCCTCAGAGGTACAGACCTTGTTTTTACGCTCCATCGTCCTCCGTCCTGCGGTTTCCCACCCATGGGGCAGCGAGCACTTAACTCAGGAGCTCTAACTCTACAATAAATTCTAAGTGTTTGTTTTAATGTGGCAGGTACATAGGTTCTACCCCAATCCACAACACAGGGTCAGCCAAATGCTTTGGGGAAATTAAAAAGTTTCCTGTGCAAGTTTTTCTAATATTGAATCCTGAAGCACTGCCCGGCAACGTGCAGGGGGGGAACAAACACTTAAAAACATATTTGTGGAAAAAAACGTTGTCTTCAGTTTAACGGTTCAGGGGTTCTCAACCTTTTCCATGTCCAGGAGTTTGATCCATTTGGTCCGATTCAGACAGTGGTTCCAATCTGATCAAATGGAACCGTGAAACTAGGATCCAAACAGTCCTTATTGGACACTCTTTAATGGTGCTAGCATCTTGGAAATGGAATAACAGTGAATTTGAACTATTGATCATTTTGCTGGGGACCCCCTGGAACTTCCTGTAGGACCACTTGGGGGTCCTACCAGACCCCAAGTTGAAAACCACTGTCCTAGATTGTCTCCTAGCACCTACATGTCTGCCTAGCTACATTTTTGTCTCCTCTTTCATACAGAAGCACCTAGACAGTCTCCGAGCTTCAGTCCTGTCTCCTAGACCAGTCATTTTGAAGGACCAGTGGGGATCCCCGGACCCCACGTTGAGAACCACTGTAGCAGAGTCATTTTTACTAGTTGATATATGTCAGAGAATGGCGGTTACGTCTGGTTGCAGCGCTTCAAGATGTGCTCAAGCAGGTTGGACAGAGGCTGTACCCCAACAAGTTCCTCAACCCTTGTGTCGCGACCAACGTGACGTCACTTGCACACAGGGTCGTGGGACGTTCCCAAAACTGATGTATTTGCACTCTTTCACAACCTAAAAACTGCATCACGGCCATAAACGTTTAAGAAGCCCCGATCCAGCAGGTTAATCCATGCTGAAAAGGTGGTCGTCTACAGTGACGGTATTGATATACGTATATATTTTATGTTAAAGTAAAACTTTATAAGCTTCTCATTTCCCGGACTCCCCAAAACAAGAGCTGCTTTATTTAACCTGATTGGCACCGAAGTGAGACGTTCATTACAGTGACTGACAGCCGTATATCTCTTTAGGCTTATTAAAAGCCGTTCAAATACATAAAACAACAACCTGCGCTGGAAAACGGAGAGTGTACCTTTACTGCGCTAATGGTGCTTTTTAGAAACTCAAATTAAAACACAGACCCAAAGTAAAACCCAGTGTTTGGTTTGATGTACATCACAATACAACCATCATTGTGATTCATAGTGACGGAAGGCAAGTTCACAGATGCATTATGGGTATCCATTAAGTTATCATTCCTGACTGTTCAGACAGTGATGGTGACATTCATAAAAAACCCAATTACATGAAAAGAAAGAGTTGAATTTCATTTTGTTATGCATTTTCTCCTCAAATAAACAAAGAAGAAACCCAAAACCAACAGATAAAACACAAAGGGTCCCAAAAAGAAAACCTGACAAATTTGAGAGATAAAAGATTAAAATTTTTTTTTAAAAGCCAGAGGGGTTTAAAGAACAACCAGATTCCATTAACTGCTCAATAAATCAATTTGACAAGTGGAAAGCAGAGGGAGAAGTGGGTGAGAGAGATGAAATGACAGGAGGACGAGAAGTAGAACGACAAACCAAGAAACAGAGTGAGGAACAGGAAACGGAATCAAACCCGGAACCGGGTCCGTCCAGAGGAGGTCGCTCGGCACCAGAATCCGGGACATTCTAAACGGCTCACGGAGGCAAAACGAGCTTTTATTAAAGTCATCTTTAGTTGAATTGATCTTTTTTAAACATACGATTTTACTCATTGTGCAGCATGTGGCCAGTCTGTGGTGAGAAGTTGATGAAAATCGATATCGGGTTACATTTTTTAAGAATTGGTAAAGTGGAAAACCAACCCAAACCATGAGTTACGGTCGGTTAATGAGCTGAAATCAAAACACAAAAATCAGAACTCAGGCATTGGGGCTCATAAGATGTCACTGTGGGGGAAATTAAAAACCTGGACATCTATAGAAAATAATTCAACAAAATCCAGATTTGTTTCAGCAATCGTAATACCCATGGTGCCCCACCACTGGGTGAAATTTCAAAGATTTGGATCAACGTCGAAGGTGTTTTTAATCTCCATTAATCTACATGAATCCTTTCAGAACGTCCTTCCGCAGATCGTTAAAGAAACGATTTGACATTTTATTGTGAAACCTGCCGCTGAACCTGTGCAACAATGCAAGCCTCCTTCCAGAGAGCGATGGAGAGATAGCGGGATGGATGACAATTCGTCCTAGCACAATAAACACCAAAGCGTATTGTTTTGTATCAGGGAGACGGCGCTGAATAGGTTCTTTCTCCTGCTTTAATTAGCGACGTAGTGTGGCGTTGTAATGCCACGTCCCTCCCTCACCCCTCCCTCCGTCTACGCCGCCGCGACCCCTCCTCTACACCCGGCGATGGATGGACGGGTCTTCCCAGGTCCTGGAGGTGGAAGCCGCTGAAAGGCAGGAACGAGGGATGAGGATCAGCCGAGGAAGGGTTTTGTTCCGTCCTTCCTCTTTGGCATTTCTCCGCCGGCGAACAGAAGCGGCGCAATTACGCTCGACAAAGGGTTTCGAGACGCAGGTGGAGGATTCATTACCTCCAACAACCTTTCCCCGTCACATCGCAGCCTTCTCTTTTCTTTTACTGTTCTTCTTTTAATCAATCCGACCCCCAGATCGGCCTTTCTTCCGGCAGTGACTCCATCTTTGCATACACAGAAACGTGTGGGGTTGTAAGCTTCTTGACATGTATGTCCACAGCAACAGGCCTTCACGTGTCTGAAGAAGAAGAACCATAGAACCCAGTATGTGTGGGGGCGTCGCAGGCACAACTCTGTTCAAACAGAAAGACGTCTCTCTGACTTCCCCTCTATTTCCCCGCGCTTTCCAAACGCAGTAACAACTCACTTTAATTAAAAGCAACGAAATACACGTCAACGTTTCGCTCGTGCAAATCAAATACAGATGGAAACATGTGAACATAGGAACATGGCCGCCAGGGAATTTAGGATTAGTTAGTAGGTTTTCTACCAAGGATGTACTTCAGGGCCTCGGTTCTACTCCTTATTTCAACGTGTCTTATGTGATCAGATACAGATCAGATCTCAGACCTGATGTCCAGACTGGACACCTGAAAGTGAACTCTGTAGACAGATCTATGTTGGTATTTCATGGACACGCAAAATACTAAAAATACTTCCTGGTAAAATGGAGCCGGGTGTCAATAATAATAGGAAATAAGAAATAAGAAAAGGCAGCAATACACAGGGTCCAGCATTTTTGTTTTAGGTAAGTATTACAGTTTTCTTGATTAAAAACATTTAATTAAAATATATATATAAATACATGTCATTTGTAATTACTACTTTATTGTGCTTTTTATTAGTATATACAATTGTAAAATCCAGTTTAACATATTATTTGTCTATATTGTAATGCAGATAACATTTATGTAACTTTGATATTCATTTTCAATTAGAATTATTATCCTCAGGCAGGTTGTTCCAAAGCCTTGATATAGGGGGGCCTTGATAGAAAAGGCACGGTCACCTTCAGTTTTAAGTCTAGACTTTGGAACAGCCAGGAGGGCCCCGCCTGAGGATCTAAGGCTGCGCACTGGCTTATATGAGGTCAACATATCTGGAGATAAGCCCTCCGTTAAATTGTATTTTAGAGATGTAGCCAGTAAGCTGTCCTCATTGTGCCTAGATCGCTGTCCACACACTTGAGACATGCGATCCTGATCGCAGAGCCTTTATCCAGACCAACTATATCCAGACCAACTATATCCAGACCACCTGGGGATGTGCTCCAGCTCATAGAATCACAGATTGAGGAAATTACGATCCGGGATGACAAGTGTCACTGAGGCCAAGGACCAACCAGACTCACATCAAAATATAAATGTGAACTTTAAATCGTTTAGCAAGACAGCCAGAAGGGCCCCGCCTGAGGATCTCTGTCCATTAAGGAGGAGAGAGAGACAGACAGCATAGATCTAGAATGACAACGGAAGGCAGCGTTAGGACAACTATATTCTCTTGCCTCCTTTGTAGGAAACTGGAGGAGGGGTGACATCTCTGTATCTGCATCATCATGACCAGTATCTCTGAAGGGAGGCTGAGGCAGCATCCCCAAAACCCGACAAAGGATGCTGCTAACGGCCCCTACGTTTTCCTCCCAACGGCATTTAAAGAGACGTCCCATTTCTGGGGACAAGGATTTGGCAGACTCAAGACCAGAGTCCAGTGAGAGTAACCAAGAGACAGGCAGGAAGGGAAAAAGACAGACAGACAGGCAGACGGATCGATGCAGACAGAGGGGCATTGCAGCTGAGGTGTCTAACCCCTTGACCCTGTCTGAACCCTCTGAGCGGGGGGATAATGGCCGGGGGTTAAG
>NC_137189.1:25634008-25641508 GCF_960531495.2 Zeus faber
GAAGTGTGTGTGTGTGTGTGTGTGTGTGTGCGGTGGGGGGGTAGCGTAATATAAAAAAATCGTAATAAAATAGTATAAAAAATAATGATAACATTTGTATGACAAAGTCTAAAACTAATAATAACATTTTTATATAAATAGTCATAAAATAGTAAAACAAAGTTATAAAATAGTCAAAAAAAATACATATATTAGTTTACCGATGGTAATAAAATAGTATACAATCGATATCAGATGGTATGAAATACCTTCTGTAGTGCTATCTGTAGTAACATCTGTAGTACTACAGTATCTGTAGTACCATCTGCGGTACTATCTGTAGCTCTATCCGTAGTACTATCTATTGTACCATCTGTGATACTATCTGTAGCACTATCTGTAGTACTATCTGTAATACTATCTGTAACACCGTCTGTAGTGCTACCTGTAGTTCTATCTGTAGTACCATCTGTCGTACTATCTGTAGTACTATCTATAGCACTATCTGTAGTACCATCTGTAGTACTGTCTGTAGTACTATCCTGAGCACAATCTGTAGTACCATCTGTAGTACTATCTGTAGTACTATCTGTAGTACTATCTGTAGAACCATCTGTATTACCATCTGTATGCTATCTATAGTACTATTTGTAGCACTATATGTAGCAATGTCTCTAGTACCATCTGTAGTACTATCTGTAATACCATCTGTAGTACTATCTGTAGTTCTATCTGAAGCACCATCTGTAGTACCATCTGTCGTACCATCTGCAGCACTATCTATAGTACCATCTGTAGTACTATCTGTAGTACTATCTGTAGCAGTGTCTGTAGTACCATCTGTAGTACTATCTGCCGTACTATCTGTTGTACCATCTGTAGTACAATCTGTAGTAGTGTCTGTAGTACTATCTGTAGTACCATCTGTAGTACAATCTGTAGTAGTGTCTGTAGTACTATCTGTAGTACCATCTGTAGTACTATCTGTAGTACTATCTGTAGCATTATCTGTAGTACCATCTGTAGTAGTGTCTGTAGTACTACCGGTAGTACCATCTGTAGTACTATATGTAGTAGTGTCTATAGTACTATCTGTAGAAGTGTCTGTAGTACTTTTGGTAGTACTATCTGATGTACCATCTGTAGTACTATCTGTAGTACTATCTGTAGTACCATCTGTAATACTATCCGTAGTACTATCTGTAGTACTATCTGTGGTACAGACTGTGGTCGGCCTGCGGATCAGAGGTTTCCCACCATGGAGGACACATCAAATCATTAAAATACTTCTTTATCTCTATGAAGTGGAGAGGTCTCCAAAGTTTGTACTTTTTTATGAGTATCCTTGAATTGTAGGCATTGTTACCATTTACTTTGATATCATTTCTAAAACTTTGGTTTACTTGTTAAAAGTATCCAGAAATACATTAGAATATATTTTATCTATTCTAACACAGTACAAATTAAGTGGCTTTCATTTAGCACTTTAGTATATACATTTATTCAGGAATTTGGGAACGTTTCAAAAATAATATTCAATCTTGCTTTTGAAATATTTTGATGTTGCTATTGATTATTGTTATTTATGAATATTGTTTTTGCATTTTAGGTTGTTTGCTCAGCTCAGGGTGCTGGTCAGGGTTCTGTATGTGTGTGTGTGTGTGTGTGTGTGTGTGTGTGTGTGTGTGTGTGTGTGTGTGTGTGTGTGTGTGTGTGTGTGTGTCTGTGTGTGTGTGTGTGTGTATGTGTGTGTGGTAGCAGGAATCCAACCTCGCGGATCGTGAGTCGCCCAAAATAATCTGGGCAGCTTTGCCTATAGGGGTCACTAGCACTTCACCAAAATGGCTGCAGGATCTGCAATGGAAACGAGGCAGACACACACACGGAAAAATGTGTGTGTGCTCCATTCTCCCCTCCATTGACACTCGCGGTGCATTTTGCATTTCTCAGTCCTACTGTTTCCGAAATGTGAGCAGTTATCTGCATTTTTTCACATGCAGTTGGAGGAGGGGGGTGGGTTCGCTGGGTGTGAGGGTGAGGGTGGTGGGGTTGGGGTGGTGGGGTGAGGGGGGTGAGGATGGGTGGGTGGGAGGGGGGTGGGGGTGACTGAGCTCCAGGAGGCAACATGGACATGGCTGCGTTCCAAACCCCATCACTGGTGGACTGGTTGACTGCGGGGCTGACTAACGAGGGGGTCGGCGGCCATTTTGTAGTGGCCTTCCAAATATCACTCAGAAAATATGATGCGAAAAAAAATGAATGAAAGGGAATGGGCCTAAAGAAGCAATATAATGTCCACATTTCCAAGGAATATCATCGAGACTCTCCCCTGCATAGTACACCATGAGGTCTCGAGATCGCACCTCAAATTGGGGCGAACAAAGTATGTTCACTAGGAAGTAGGGCAAAATGGAAAAGGATTCAAATGGTGCGAAAAGGTGAAAAAGGGTTGGTATCAGGTTTGTTGTAATGCTGAACTAACCTGAAGTAGTGAAAATGATAGATTTTACCACCTATGGAGTAGTGAACGATATAGATTTTACTACGTAGGGAGTAGTGAATGATATCAATTTTATAACAGGGAGTTGTGAGCTGTATAGATTTTACGACATAGGGAGTAGTGAGAGATATACATATAGATTTAGGGCAAATCCCAATTCCCCCCTCAGCCCACTTGGCCCTACTCCTCCGTTTTGCACGCTCCCGTGTAGGGTGGTGTCCCGTTCCTTTTGGGGATGGAGGGGTAGCGGTCATCTAGCCCTCCAAATGGCCCTCGAAACGGAGCATTCACAGAGGCCGACTCCTACGGAGTGGGGAGAGACGCCCATATCTTCGCAAATAATCAAGACAAAACGTCAAAATACGTTGGAAAATCTAGTTGCAACTATAGTTTTTTTTAGATGCAAAGGAATATGTAATTGGATCGTGCTAACAAGCGTTTCAGAAAAATATTCACAATAGAACTTTGTGTAAACGACGATTTGTGTGTGTGACAGTTCAGTTACTTCTTTGTCCCGTGTATGAAGCTGGAAAAATAATGTAGCAGCAAAACAAACAGAGCACAATGATTACAGCCGGCGCAACTGGTAACACCACACCGGGCGCAGGCATTGTGGAAACCTCTGTCTGGAATGGAATGCCCAGAGCCTCGCTGCCGGTGTGTGACTTATGTGCCATCGGCGGCCACTGATGACATAACGTGTGCTGCCCTATTTCCTAGGTAAAGATTTCAACCCCTACCCCACTTGTGGCTCCACTACTTTCATACTGACTATATAGTATTAACTATGTTCGGAGCGGTGAACTACTTAGTACTATTGATACTATAGAGCATACATCGTATACTATATAGAATATAGAAGCAATAATTATAGTAATGCAGATATACATGCACACACATAATACACACACACACACACACACACACACACATACACACACACACTGCATGTAAATGAGCTGTGGCTGAAAAGGCAGCAGCGTATGGACACACAGCAGGGACACACTGACACACATACACACGCACACACACTTTCTCGCTCACACACACACATACACACACACACACACACACTTTCTCGCTCATACACATTATACACTAATACACATTAAAACTCACAACAATACATTCACATACACACTCATTCTCTCTCTCTCTCTCTCTCTCTCTCTCTCTCTCACACACACACACACCTCCCACTTCCACCTCGTCACCCCCCACTCAACACCCCCACCCTCTCCCCCCTCACAGCCTTTCAGCCAACACACACACTCACACACATGTACACACTGATTTTCTCTTTTTTTCTCTCTCTCTCCCCCTCTCTCCTCTCTCATCACTCTCTCCATCCCCCCTTTCCTCCCCTCTCTCTCTCTCTCGCTTTCTCTTCATGCCTCCGTACACATGCATATTTATCATGCATGATGGTGCATTTTCATTTTCCTGCTAGAAAGAGAGAAGGAACTCTTCATTTCTGTTGGCAGAGGAGCGACAGAAGCAACCGCCCAGAAGCGTCAATACATCAATCAATCAATCAATGAATATATTGATCAATCAATCAATCAATCAGTCTATCCATCTATCTATCTATCTATCTATCTATCTATCTATCTATAAATCAACCAATCAATTGTTCAATCAACCAATCTGCCAATCAATGCATAAATTAATCAATACATAAATCAATCAATTAATCATTCGATCAATCCATCAATCAATCAATCAATCAATCAATACTGCATGCCACTGATTGAGGGTTGTCTGATTGTTTGATTGCTTTTCTAGATCGGGATAGGCCGCTGTGATGCTGGAAAAAAAGAGTTGTTCGTACACTAATGTTTAATCATATTGTATTTAATTATATTGAACTATTGTAAAAGTGTTTCGATGGAGTTCAGTGGTGAGTTTGAAAGCTATACTATTTCCACTACTTGGGGAGTAAATGTTATTTGTCAAAATATGCTGTATAATAATAATAATAATGATAATAATAAAAATTAATAGAAATAGTGATAGAAAAACAGTGTTGTATCATTTCTGTCACGTAGATGGATGATTGTGCTAGAAAGGTTGTCAACCCTTTATCATTTCTGCATAAATGTCACACGAAATCTGTTCGAAATTTGATCTTTTATTTTTCTTGTTACACAGAACCGCCACCAATCCCCCTCTTTGGAGAACGATCTTACCATGTTTTGGTCTTTAAAGAACGAATTTTCATCATTGCTACTCCAAGAGGGGGGAATCCCCACATGTGACACAAATAAACATAGAACCAAATAATAACATTTACGTTGAAAAACGTAAACAATGACAAAACATAATTAATTAAGTCCAGTAAATTTGGAACAGTAATTCGGCGCGTGGCCTCCTCCTGTGATAGCTATGGCAGTAAAGAAGGGAGAAAAGGAGAAGGATGTAATTCGGAGGGTGTTCAGAGTCAAAGCAGGTGCTGGTGGTGTGTGTGTGCTTGTGTTGAGTGCGACTGTATGTGTGTGTGTGTGTGTGTGTGTGTGTGTGTGTCTGTCCACCGGTGAGTGCACGGCACCTGTCCCTATTAGTTGTGGTGTATGAGGTCGGAATTATATCAAGTCTGTGATCAGATCTTCATCAAACTCCTAAAAATAGATAAAGACAACACAAATAAACAAATAACAGAAAAGAATCACTTCACATTTATTAATTTTGTGTAAAATTATCCAAGGTCGGTGTATCTAAACCAATAGGATTATAAGTTCAAGTGAAAGGTTTGGTGTCCGTCGCTGGGATGGTGACCAGGGTGAGTTGGCTCTGCCCTCTTTCAGAAACATTAAACTGGATCTTCACCATCACAGCCTGGTCTTTACCAAAGAGGGTTGTGGAAGCACTGTGCCTACACGAGAGGAGGAACTTGAGGACTTGATACTCCTCGGACTGGAGAAGTGTTTCCACAACGCTCCAAGATCTCAAGGTGTATACATAATTTCCAGGAGGTCTCAAAAAAATGTCCAAGGATCTGCAGAGCTCTCTTGGTGTTCATGACTCCACCACCAGGAAACACTGGACCAGAACATTGAGCAAGGAGGAATAGGAGGAAGACACAGTTCTCCAAGCAGGAAGCCACTGCTCTCAAGGGGAAGGCACTGCTCCCCAAGAAGAACATGGCTGCTGTCTAAAGTTTGCTGAAGACACTTGGGTGAGCCAAAAGTTTTTTGGAAGAACATTCTGCAGATGGATAAGTCGAAAACATACGTTATGTTTGGAGAAAACCAAATAATGTATTAGGACATAACGACCCATCCCAACCATGACACACGGTGCTGGCAGCGTTATGGTTTGGGGCAGTCTCATGGTTTGGGGCAGTCTCATGGTTTGGGGCAGTCTCATGGTTTGGGGCAGCGTCATGGTTTGGGGCAGCGTCATGGTTTGGGGCAGCATCATGGTTTGGAGCAGTATTGTGGTTTGGGTTGGTATTGTTTGGGGCGGCACCATGGTTTGGGGCAGCTTCATTATTTGGGGTAGTCTCATGGTTTGGTGGCAGCGTCATGGTTCGGGGCAGCAGCATGGTTTGAGGCAGTATCGTGGTTTGGGGCTTTACTGCCTGAGGACCAGACCTTCTTTCAACAATTGATGGAAGTTTGAGCCCTGGATGGTTCCAGAAGGTTCTGCAGAAGGTCAGCGTGGACCTTTGACCAGAATGTCCAGACATGTCGATGAAAGTGGGAAATAAACCGGACCATCATCCACGGAATGTCCTTTGGTGCGTAGGTTCCCAACCACCGGCTCGCGGACCATGCCGGCTTGGGGGGTATTTTTCAGGACCGATCCTCAATCTGCTCCACAGCAGAGCAGCAGCAGGAAACAGAGTAAATTAAATTCATCTAGAGTTTTTATTTGCTTGGTTTGGGGAAAGGATAGCTCTGACCGGAGCTGCGGAGCTGGTAGTAATTTACCTTTTACTACCAGCGTTCCCCACTGGCATAAATAGCATCTGTTTTTCTGTGCTTATTTTGGTGAGTAACTTAAAAGTAGTGTTAAAAGTAACTTATTGTTTATTATTCTAAAGTCTAATTTTGTTAAAGTTCTTAATTGTTTAGGTGTGTTGTTAAAATATTCTCATATTTTTGTTTTGTTGTTTGTTGTTTTGTTATTATTTTAAATTTTTAATATTCAAATAAAAGTTACTTATTGAGAAACAAGTGTTTTTCTTTACAAATCAAAACCCGATGTCTTGTAATAAGTCTAACCATGGCATAGCCGTCAATGCCGAGGAAAAAAAAAAGTTTAAATTGAAAATTGAATCAAATCGTGACCTTAAAATCAAAAGTCAAATCAGGACCTTAATCCTAGGGGTTGCTCAGCACCATCCCTGAGGTGGAGCAGTTCTGAGGGAGGAACGGTTCCTCCAAGCTGATGGACTGATCTACAGCTACTGAAACATTTGGCACACATTGCTCCTCAAGGAGGTCACACAAGTCGCTGAACACAGAAGTTCACGTACTATTTCCCCACAAAAACATTTGATGTCGTATCATTGTTCATTTGATTTAATCGATATCAAAATACAATATCCAAAGTGGGGAAACCAACTGTGTTGATTGGACCTATATCAGATCGATATGTAATCCAAAAGACGGAACAACACAACGTATACATCTGCACAGCAAACACCACCCAGCATCTGGAAGCATCTGGAAGCATCTGGAAGCATCTGGGAACATCTGGAAGCGTCAGAATCCCACCCGAGGGTTCCAGTCCAGTTTTCCACTCAGTTAGCAGCGAGGCTGACAGTGTGACATGAGCTTCATGGCTCATCACTGTTTGTCTGGAAGAGAAACCACAACACAAATATTTAGAGCTCTAGAGCTGGTTACTGGGCAGTCATGGAATAAGTGCTCATTTAGCCTGTGCGACCAATATTTTTTGGACAAATACCTCGATATTGATAATTGAACGCATTGAATTTGTTCCTGTGGAGCAATTTGTCTCCTCTGTCTTGATACTTTTACTGTATATTTAATATCACACGAGTTTCAAATCCA
>NC_137189.1:25644008-25661508 GCF_960531495.2 Zeus faber
AAAGCCAGTGGCGATTCTAGGATTTCTCTTAGGGGGGGTGGGGCCTTGGCACAAAATCCTCGCTGTCTGATCTGTTTGTGGTTGTGTGTGTTCTTTACAATCAGGTCAAGTCTGTAGTTGCTGCGGCAAAGTGACATGAGGGGTGCAGGGGGGTCGGCGCAAAATCCTGCTGATGATTGGTTGTATTGTTTAGTTTGCATGCTGCTTCCACACAGACATGTGTTACTGATATATCCATGACAATACAACATACTTTCTCTCACGCACTCTCTTTTTCTCACGCACGCACGCACGCACATGCACGCACACACAGACTCACGTGTGCACACGCACGCACACACACACACACACGCCGCTGGCCAATTCACACAGGTGTAGGTACCACGCGGCGTCTGCAGAGAATACTCAAAATAAGCAGAAAAATGTGACATCGATCAAAATCTCACGATATCAACTTCAATTCACTGAAACCTTGAACTTGAACACGACTGGCAACGTTAAATGTTAAAACATGTTGAAATGCTTCTAAAAACAAGTCCTCGAGCAGTCTAAAGTTGGATATCCCTCCCGTTATGTATGTCGCGGCGTGGGGGCGTGGTAGCAGACGCCAGATGTTGTAATAATCCATGAATGGTGCCATGATGCATGTTTTTCATCAGCACGATTTAAAAAGTTATAAGCGAAAAACTGTGTTCTTCTTATGTGCACCGTTGTTTGGCTCGGCGGGACATCCGCTGGGCTCTACATTCTCACTCGTACACACCCACACACACACACACACACACACACACACACACACACACACACACACACACACACACAGTATTACAGACAGTTGAACTCTGACACTTAATTTACCTTGATTTCTTTCCATAAACAAAGTCAAATAAAAGCATAATAAAATAAAATAAATAAAAAACATCCACGACATGTTAAAAAGACCAACTCGTCGTCAACAAACAGCATCAGCTGGAGATGAATACTTCAAAAACCAAAAGAGCATGGTTGCAATGCAGGAAAGATTTTAAACACCAAACATAAAATGTAAAAATAGAACTTAAAGGTGCAGTGTGTGCAACTTACTGTTTAATTACTTGGCAGCAATGGAATTGTAAAGTATGTTTTAATTTGTGTAAAACCTCATTGAAATAATAATCCTTGTGTTTTCTTAAGCTTAGAATGAGGCGTTTATATCTACATAGGGAGCGGGTCCTCTTCTACGGAGGCCGCCATGTTTTACCGCCATGTTCCTACAGTAGCCCAGAACGGACAAACCAAACACTGGGTCGAGAGAGGGACTTCTGCGTTTCTCCAGAGTTTCGCGGCCGCCATCTCTTCCACGGAGGCCGCCATGTCGCACCGCCGTGGGGAGGGATACTCAGTTGGTTGCGATCTGCAACCTCATCAGATGCCACCGAATTCTACACACTGCACCTTTAAAAATAAAAACTAAAAAAAAAATCACGTTCTCCGCAAAAAACATTGTCCCGGCAACAGCATTGCAGCTGGATAATCCAAACATCGAAATCCTCCCAAAACCAAATGACGGATGGAAACTGTGAAAGCAAAAGATATGAAATAAAATAAATATTAAATGAAAATATTGAATAAATAAAATAAAAAGCAAAGCCGCGACCTTGACGCCCGCAGTGTCAACAGGTGAGGGGGGGGCTTTGATGTTTTCACTGAGCGCGCTCACACTTCAAAGACACACACACACACGTACACGTACACACACACACGTACACACACACACACACACACACACACACATCCACACACAAGCACACACACATCCACATGCACACACACGCACATCCACACACAAACACACACACGCGCATGCACGCACGCATGCACGCACGCACACACTACGCATACACACTGTTCTCACTTTAATCCAGCCCTTCAGTTCAAAGAGTGACCCCCCTTCTTTTTAGCAGCTCTCGAAAAAACATGAACCAAACTTTCTCTCCCTCTCCCTCCCTCTCCCCTTCCCCCCCCAGTGGGTACCAATTACACCTCCGCCAGCTCGCTGACCGCCTCCCTCCATTAATTAATCCCACAAAGAGTGTTCGTTTCCTCTCCTTCTTATTTATTCCTTTATTTTCAAATTGACAAGAGACGAGAATGAGGGTGGAGGAGGGATAGGGGGTGGAGGGAGGGTGGATGGAGGGAGAGAGGGTGGGGGGACAGGGATGGCGGATTCAAAGGCGATTCAGTTTGACTGGGCCAAAGAAAGAGGGAGAGAGAGAGGGAGGGATAGAGAGGGGAAGAGGGCAGAAGAAAGGGGTGAATCCTGCAGCGGGTGGAGGTGAAGGTGGAGGTGGAGTTCCTCCACTCCAGTGTGATTGAACGCTTTGTGGCTGGCGGCTCTTTGCTAATCTGTACCTGCATGCGCACACACAAACACACACACACACGCATGCAGGCATTGCACGCCCGCACGCACGCACGTATGCACGCAGCCACGTGCACGCACACACGCACGCAGCTAGTACACGCACACACACTCACACACACACACACACACACTCACACACACACACACACACACACACACACACACACCAAAAATACATAAAAAGTGTTGAGGGTGCAGCGTAGAGGAGTGAATGGGGGTCTAGCAAGGAGGGGAGTCTGGAATGAAGGAGTGGAGGGTGGACCGGAGTCTGTGGTGGAGGGTGGAGGATAGTACGGTGGAGGTGCATCTGAAGGGTGGAGGGTGGAAGAGCAGAGGGTGGAGGATTGGAGGGGGGAGGGGTGTCTGGTGTGGAGTGGCAGAGGGTGAAGGGGCATACTGAGTGAATGGTGGAGGATGGATATTGGAGGAGTAGAAGATGGATGTTGGAGGAGTGGAGGGTGAGAGTCTGATGTTGAGAAGTAGAGGGTGGAGTGGAGGGTGGAGCGAAGTCTGGGGTGGAGGATGGATGGTGGAGGATAGGAAGGTGGAGGGCCATTTGGAAGGGTGGAGGGTGGAAGGGTATATGGCGCAGAGGAGAGTCTAGGATAGAGGAGTGGAGGATGGATGGTGGAGGATAGGAGGGTGGAGAGGCATCTGAAGGGTGGAGGTAGAAGAGTCTATGAAAGAGGAGTGGACGATGGACGATGGAGGAGTGGTCGGTGGAGGCTGGAAGATTTGAGGGTGGAGGGGCGTCTGAAGGCCGGAGGGTGGAAGAGCACAGGGTGGGGGGTGGAGGAGAGTCTGGAGTGGCAGAGCAGAGGGTGGAGGGGTGTTGGGTGGGGAGAGGAGGGTCGAGGGGCGTCATCCCGGCCGTTGTAAAAAGGAGGGATGACATGAATCCACCTCTTTCCAACGGTCGGAATTTCTCCTCCTGCAAAGGGAAAAGAAAAGAAAGACTTTTTTGGTGTTTTCTTTCTGCTGGGACTGAGAGAGAGAGAGAGAGAGAGAGAGATGTAGGGGGAGAGAGAGCAAGAGCGGGGGAGGGAGGGCGAGAGGAAAGAAAAGCGAGAGAGAGAGCAGAACCCACCTCATTCACCTTCTATTTCTTTCGTTTCAATGTGATCGATTCGAATGATGTTATGAAAATAATATCGACATTTTGGCGCGGCTCATTGCGATTCATCGGGCGATGATTTCATCATTAGATTCAAGATTCAAGAGGTTTATTCGTCACATACATATTCATACTTTCATACATATATGCAGTGAAATGTATTTTATTAGTTACGGCATCAGCGATGGAATCTCTTTTCACTTGATGTACTTTTACTTCTGATGCTCATGTATTTTTAATAATAAATTACAGTGATGTTCTACGTCGACTGGTCCTTTCTTCCAGTATTTCTACTATTAATTACAGTTTATAAGAGAAATATTCGAATAAATATGATTCATATTTATTATTAAGGTTGCAGCGCTCAGGGCTGGATCCCTCTTTGTTATTTGTTTATTTTTATTTTATTTTTTTATTGTTTGGATTTTGATTATTATTACTCTTCTTGGCATTTCTCAGACTAGAAGTCTCTGAACCACAACGACCGCAGTACGCACAGACATGGTTGAGGTCTCGTTAGAAACGGGACGTCTCAGAGGTCTTGTAGCTCAAGTCTGATCAACATATCGAGCCACATTTCGAGCCGAAATTTGTGAAAAACTGTTCCAATTTTGGGAAGTAGAAGAACGTTGGCGCGACTGGATAGGTTTCTGGAGCGTTGCACTTTGTGACATCATCATCTGAAGTTATATAAGTCCAAGCTTCATCTCTGTAAGTCAGTGGGAATGCTGCGCCCCGCACCCTGTGGACTGCATAGAGTTTGCTACTGTACACGGAGACCCATGATCCTCAACACACGGCATGCGCCTCTTTTATGATTAGTTGGGGCTCTTTAAAGTGTTATTTGAAATTAAATCAAACAATTCCAAAAGAGTATTTCAATACATTTTGTCTGGGACATGTCGGCTCCAATCATCCTGCTTGCCGATTGGACTTTCAGCTGAGTGCAATTTGCCCTTGTTTTTCGTCTGATCGCAATTATCCATGCGTGGCAAAGTAAATAATCAGTGCATCCGTGCACACGCGGGAACCCGCTGCATGCTCTGTGGAGCGCGCACACACACACTCCACGGACACAGAACACACGGGGCTTTTATTGGGGGAGGACATAGGCAATTTTTTCTTGAAAAAAGCCTACAGGTTTTATGAAACTGACCTTCTTGTTTGAATGTAATTTATATATAACCTTAATAAGACTCAATTAATGCAAAGAAAGTACGATTTAGAATCAAAGATTTGTACATTTCAGTTTATTTATTTATTGGTTAATAAAATAAATAATTATTGTGAAGGCAGTTTTCTGTTAATTTACAAAGTGCCACAAAATAATTCAGTTCTCCAAAATGAATTAAGAATCACGATCAATAATCGTGATCACAATGTTGACTAAAATAATCATGATTATCATTTTAAAATAGAAATCACACAAAGTTGAATTTATAATGGAGGACGAGTGAATAAATCCTGTGTTTAAAAGAAAATCAAATAAACATTCAATAAATAAACAGTTTGACCTCGAAACTGAGTACTTTCAGAGGAAGGTAATACAGTTTAAAAAATAAAATAAAGCAACTGGATGATAATTACTAATTTACTGATTCTAGAAATACTTTAAACAAATTATATTTTATATTGAAAAGTGTTGATTCAAAAAAAGCTGATATTGATTAATATTATGGAATTAAAATGCAATTACATTTTGCATTATATTTAGATTTCTGTACTGGTTATGAAGAATTTATACCTTTTATCACTAGAAATGATTAAATACACATTCATACAATTATTCATTTAATTCAGAACTTGTTGATCTTTGTGGGTATACAAAATATGATTGACAAACGTAAAATATCAAAACAATAAGAATTAATTAATAAATAAATTGTAATTTTAGATATTTTCCAAACTAGAGAAATAAATTCAGTGAGAAACAAATTATGATTTGGAAAAAACCCTTATGAAAATGACCCAAAACCCACAATAACTTCCCACTTTTACCACATTTTACTACTTTGTATTTATTTGTGTATCTGTGTGTGTGATTATTAACAGCGTGCTCAGACAACCGACCCTGCAGAAATAAGGGTAAAATTAAAAGTAAAAAATAATAAAAATTAAATGACCTTAGAAAAGTCTGAAACTTGAAAAAACATTTCCCCCATTTATCCAATCAAACAGGACATACTGAAACATGCATGGGAGATGTACTGTACATATGCCAATATATAGCTAATAATTTGTATTAGGATTGGGTAAAGTCATACAAATAATAATAATAATAATAATAATAATAATAATAATAATAATATAATATATAATAATAAACTTAGAGCAAAAGCGGCTAATGCCTAATGCTATCGCTAACAATGTAGCACCAGATATGTAAATACACACCTTCCACCCGCTGCAGATCTTGGGGCCCCGAGGGCCCTGCGGTGCTCGGGTTAAAGGTGGAGCAGAGTGTTCGTGCTTCCCTGGTCGGAGCAGCACCAGCGCTAAGTAGCTGCAAAACACTGGCAGGTGTGAGCACACACACACACACGCACACACGCACACACGCATACATACACACACACACACACACACACCTGGAGGGGGAGTCGGGAGTCGTGTTGGCTTTGACCCCAAATGTCTGAAGGACCAAACATGGTTCCCTGTGGTTTCCCACCGGCCAGATGTTATACACACACACACACGCAAATGTGTGTGGGTCTGTGCGTGCACGTGTGCAGGTAGAAGCACGCACACACACGCACACACACACACACACACACACACACCCACACACACACACTCACACACTGTGGTTGTTTTCACATCATTCATCACAGGGTGTCATGGCCGTCAGACCTTAACACTTATTCAGGCATAGAAAGCGACAGCACAGATTAATCTCCATCTTGATTGGACCTGAGCTCCACTTCCTGCTCCTCGTGGCCACAGCGCCCCCTCTGGTTGTGTGGCCACAGTGCCCCCTTTGGCTGCTTCAGGAAAGGTCATTATGGTTTATTAATTAGCACCAAAGTGGTCAACAAGGAACTCCTCCATCTCCTCCTCCTCCTCGTCCTCCAGCCTCATCACCTCCACCTCCACCTCCACCTCTTCCTCCTCCTCCTTCCTCCACCTCCACCTCCACCTCCACTCTGCTGCGACACCGGAGCTGGCGCCCACCAATTCTATCCCTCAGGAGGGGGAGAAAGAGAGATGGGTGCGGAGGGGAGGAGAAGGGGAGAGAGATCAAACCACATCCGCAGAATCGAGAGACAGGAGAAAGAGGGGCAGAGAAAATAAATCAGGAGAGCGATGGAGTGAGAGAAAGGGAGAGAGAGGGAGAGATGGAGTGCGAGACAGAGAGAGAGAGACAGAGAGAGAGAGAGAGATCCCCAAACACTCGTCTTCCTCGGGGACAACGTCTGGAAGGAAAACGTTAGCGACTGATTAGCGACGCGCAAATTCTCTTCCCGCCAAAACTAATCACCTCTCCACCTGTTTCCTGTTCTTCGCTTTGGGAGGAAATCCTTCCCTCCTTCCCTCCCTCCATCCCGCCATCACTCCCCACATCCTTTCTTCCATGTTGCCGGCGCTCCGAGCATTTTTATTCTAGGTTATTATTTCCTTCATCTCGTCACACGATTCACAGAAGTCAACATTATTTGAACGAGGAAAAGCGCCTGAAAGTTGGATACCAACTACAAGGTCGACTCTGTTTAATATTAAATCATATCAAATGTTATGAATATAAATAATGGAATCTCTTGTTTCAATAATAATAATAATAATAATAATAATTGGAAAATAGAAATTCCTGATCGCCCTGAAAAATAAATGAATCCAATTTTTTTATTATTATTAAAATCAAAACCTGACTTAAAATGTACATCATTATGTTGTTATTATTATATTAATAATTTTGTTTGTAGTTTTTTTTGGTTTTTAATATGTGTTCTCCTTGAAAATGTCCATGGGTGTGATTCATAAACAGAGCAGACGCTTTTCCACAGAATTCTGAATCAAAAAAGGATTTTTTTTTTTTTACTTCCTAAATGCCTTTAAACTAAATCTAAACATTAACGTGTTTCTAAAATAACATTTAGCTTCTAGAAAAAACCTAAAATTAAACTTGAGCTAAAATCTGATCTTGAAATATCATACAAAGAAAAACTAATTTGACGTTGACAAATACATTCAAATTTTAAAACCTGGACTGAGTTTAGTGTTACATGTCCATTGTCGTTTCTGTTGCCTTGGAAACATCTGAAGGGCCAGGAAGTCGGATTAACCTGTTGTTGTTTAGTGTTTTCCACCCTGTCACGTCCTGTTCATTGGCTCGGGCGTGGGAATGCGTCGAAACGTTCTGGAAGCCCACGTTTCCATACCCTCACCTCCACCCAAACCCCGACCCTCACATTTCACACCTCCATCCGAACCTCCAACCTCACACCTCCACTCGAACCAGAGAGAGAGAGCGAGTGCCCAGCAAGCGCTCACACACAGAGCAGCCAGGACATCTGTGCTGCTCTGGCAAGCCTTGGTGTGTATGCGTGTGTGTGTGTGTGTGTGTGTGTGTGTGTGTGTGTGTGTGTGTGTGTGTGTGTGTGTGTGTGAGTGTGTGTGTGTGTTTTGTGCATTTGTGTATGTGTGTGTTTAGTGTCCTTGTGTGTGTTTAGTGTGCTTGTGTGTGTTTGGTGTACATGTGTACGTGTGTGTGTGTGTGTTTGTGTGTGTGTGTGTGTGTTTGTGTGTGTGTGCTTGTGTGTGTGTGTGTGTGTGTGTGTGTGTTTGGTGTGTGTGCATGTGTATTTTGTGTGCACGTTTGTGTGTGTGTGTGTGTGTTTGTGTGTGCGTGCTTGCATGTGTTTTGTGTTTGGTGTGCATCTGTGTGTAATTGGTGTGCACATGTGTGTGTGTTTGGTGTGTGTGTGTGTGTGTGTGTGTGTGTGTGTGTGTGTGTATTGTGTGCACGTTTGTGTGTGTTTGCTGTACATGGGTGTGTTTGTACAGAATGTGTGTTTGGTGTGGGTGTCTTTCATGTTTGGTGTGCACGTAAATGTGTGTCTGTGGTATGCACATGTTAGTGCACGTGCGTTCCTCTACGTTTCAGTCTGTCAACAGTGTGTATTTGAGTGTGTAGATTTTCGTGTGTGTGTCTGTCTGAATGTGAGAGTTAATCTGGTGAGTTCATGAGTTTGAATGTTGTCTGTGTATGTGCTCGTGTTGCATGCACATGTTAGTGCACATGTGTACTGTGCGTGCATGTCTCCTCATTCAGTCTCATCAGTGTGTATTTGAATGTGCATTGTTTGTGTGTGTGTGTGTGTGAGTGTGTGTGTGTGTGTGTGTGCGTGCGCGCGTTTGTGTGTGTTTGTGTGTGAATGTCTGTCTGTCTGTCTGTCTTTTCATTGACCCTTTTCAACCTGATAATCCAGCTGACGTACAATGCATTGATAATCAATAATTATGCCCTAGAGGGCGCTGATTGCTGTAGATCAATACTTTTCGTTGATGCTTGTACGAACGAACTGAAAGTATTTTCAGAGAACTGATAGGACCAGGTTTACCGGCATCTATAGTTTAGATAGCAGGAGAGCGAATATTCCCATCTATACATGAAAATGAATAGACAGGAAGCTAAAGTTAACTGCATGCAAGTGGATCCAACTGCATCCAACCAACCTCAGGATTTCTCAAACCCAGATAGATTTCAGGTTCTCCACCTCTCTGCATTGGCTGGTAGATGGATGGATGGACTGATGGATGGGTAGATAGTTTGATAAATATATAGCTGGATCGGTGAGGAATAGATTTATGGATGGATAGATAGATGTTTAGGTAGGTTGGATGGATGGAAGGATGGCTCGATGGATGGTTAGCTTGATGGATGGAGAAATGGATGGACAGAGGGATGCATGTGTAGACGGATGGATGGATGATAGATGAATGGTTGGATGTACGGACGGAAAGGTGGATGGACAGAGGGATGGATTGATGGATGGACGGACAGATAAATGGATAGACAGATGGATGGACAGATGGATAGATGGATGGATGGATGGATGGATGGAGCTGGGACTCTCAGGGTTGAGGCTCAGTGTTACAATGAGTCCTTTTACCACCACGGCCATTGTGCGCAGAACTCTGCATTGTTTCACCGTGCCCTCCCCTAAGTGCACACACACACACACACACACACACACACACACACACGCACACACACACACACACACACACAAACACACACACACACACACACACACTATCAACCCGTCCCCCATTGGCCCCTCGCACTCAGGCCAGCTGGCACAGAGATGGCAGTGCTGCTGACAAGGTTTACAATACCCCCCTCTGGTGAACGCCACAATAGAGCCGCACGTGCACGCCTGTGTGTGTGTGTGTGTGTGTGTGTGTGTGTGTGTGTGTGTGTGTGCGTGTGTGTGTGTGTGTGTGTGTGTGTGTGTGTGTGTGTGTGTGTGTGCGTCAGGCAGGTGGTGGTGCCAACGTCCCCGCAGCGAGGCGGCAGCTTTCAGTGCTGACAAGGAGCTGGCAGCCAAACGTGCACACTGCTCAGTGTGTGTGCGTGTGTGTGTGTGTGTGTGTGTGTGTGTGTGTGTGTGTGTGTGTTTTTTTCTTTAAAGAAAATTGATCACACACTCTTATTCTTTTTCCTTGTGGCTCTGATCCTCTTCTGTCGGCTGAAATACAACTGCACAGAGGGCAACATAAAACTAGATGTACAGTAGGTTTGGTGCGTTACACTGACCATTAGCATAAAAAAAACTTCACAGTCCGAAATATAAGATAATAATAAAAATCAACATAGAATAAAAAAAGTGAATTAAAAAAAAATTATAGTAATTTAAAATAAAAATGTAATTGGATTGTTAGATTTAAAAAAACAAACCATAAATTATGAACATGAATTTTTACTCTTTACTAACTAGGTTATTACAGTATGCACAGTTTAATACCAGTGTTATTGCAGAATATTTATATCTTGTGTATACTGTATGTCTACATCATCTACACACGCAGCACAGTATAAAGAAAGAAAATCAGCCCCGAGAGAAAAGCAGAATGAATGAAATGCAGATGAAAGCAGGAAAGTTTTGTGCAAAAAAAATGGGAGAAGTTAAATAAACACAGCAGCTGCAGCGGTCGGAGTTCAGCTTCTGAAAGGTGTGAAATATTGAAGAAGGTTGAATATTGAACATGGAAACTCCTGGTGTTTCAACTTCTCTTCCTCTTTCTGGAGAGGTGCACCAAGCAAAAGATGTTTGTGTTCAATTTTAAAATCTATTTTCTTTAGCTGTCCTCAACTTGAAAGTACACCTTTTATGTGGAGAAAACTTGAATGTTTGTCAAATATTTTGCCATATTTAAACTGTGAAAAATAGATTTTACAAATTAAACAGTGTTTAAAATACTTAAAGTCCTTTTAGTGATATCTTTCGTGTGTGTTTTTTTAGTGTTTAGTGTATTTTCAATTTTTTTTTGTTTTCCAATACATTTTTTGTCTTTGCACATGAGCACTCAGTCGCTGCAAATGGCCAAATTGTATAATATATTTACTAATGCTAAATATATTATAGTAATATAAATAAATGAATAATAATTATCACTATTTTTGCCATTTTTCCTCTACTTTTCCCCTGTTTATCCTTGTTGTCTTCCTCGCCACTCATGTTCTCTCTCCATCTGTTCATCTCACTGGATCTTCCTCCTCCTTTCTGTGTTTTCTGTTTATTTCTTTGTTTCCTGTTGCAATTAAAGACCCTTTTCGCCCTCAGACCAACAACGTCAACTCGTCCTGCATGTGTTTGCATAAATACAAGCTGTGCGTGTGCGTGTGTGTGTGTGTGTGTGTGCGTGTGTGTGTGTGCGCGCGTGTGTGTGTGTGTCTCATTTCTGTTACGAAGACAGAAAAATGCACCAACATCTTTTGATGTTGGTTTTCGGTGGATTGGAGGGGGCGTGGCATAACATGGAAAAGTCGTCGTGGTTTGATTGGGGCGTGGGTTAGTGGAGATGTGGAAGGGGTGTGGTTTAATAGGACGGGGTCTAACGGGCATGGAAAAAACGAGCGTGGCCTAATGGGCGTGGTTTAATGGCGGGCGTGTGTTCGTGAGGTGTTGTCTGACGGGGGCGTGCTCTGCTGGAATGGTCACTCATCCCATAATAATCAACCTAATAGTCCACAAATACATTCGTTGGTTTTCTCAACAGATTTTGAAAAGTCCTTAATGATCAGTTTGACTTAATCTTCAGTATCTGTTTATCATTCATTTGATATAAAATATGTTCAGATGCTATTGATCTGGTTTTAAACTTAAAAATAATTTTGCTCGAGCCCTGAACTTCTGAGGAAAGTGAGTTATGTTTATATATTATTAAAATAAAAGGACTTTACTTGTAGAATAGATTTCACTTACTCTACCCACTGCTGCCCAAACCGAGCACGGTCTGACTCCATTTCCTGCCACGATGGCGGCGAACGTAAAGCCAAACTGGAGGCTTCAAATTGTGGCAGACTTTTGCACTCCCTTCTCCGTACTGAAGTTCCAACCCCGGAGCAGCCTGCTCCAGTTGTAAACGGAGGCAGGTTCACAGTGCCCCACTCAATGTTCCCCAGAATCCCCTCTGAGAATGTGAATCTGCACGCAGAGGCTCGTCAGACGCGGCGAGGTGGACGCAGAACCCCGTGAGGAACGCATCGCTGATCGATACGTTCACAAGTTTCTGTTGTCTGTTGCTAAAGCGGCTGCGCGCGGTCTGGCCCACTTTAAAAGTTCCACTTGAAGTTGAATTTCTTTCTCTTCTTCCCTCCAATCCTCCCTCCTTAAAATAGAACCCACCCCCACCCGCCCCGCCCCGCCCGCCCTGCCCCCACCTCTGGGTTCATCACTTTGGGGGAAGCAGCGCTCTTTGAAATGCATATTCTTCTTCCAGGACCCGGCGCTGGTTGAGCAGCGGCGGAGGCCAAATATTTAATTACACGTGACACTCGGAGCGGCGGGGGGCGGTGGCGGCGGGGTGGGAGTAGGCGGTGGGGGGTAGTAAACAACAACGCCCAGACCACCGTCTCCGTCAGACATGCCAACCACCCCAACCAGGCAACCACCCTGAATGGAAAAACCCACTGAGAGGACGGCGGCTGGGCCAAGAGCAGGGCGTGTATTGGAGTGTGTGTAACACGTGTTTGTGTAACACGTGTGTGTGTGTAACGTGTGTGTGAGTGTGTAGTCGTATTACTGAGGAAGATGTTGGGATATTTGGTTTTGTTGGCATCGCCCGGCTCTGAGGTTTTCCACACCATCGGTGAACGTCGTTAATCAAACACGCTGGCACGGTGTTTTCCTGACCTGACGTCCCGTGGAACGCATCGTCTGGCCTCTCCAATATGGCCGACCATCGACATCGCGTCGTTGATCAATGCCATGTGCTGACCCGGAGCTGATGTTGGCACGTCATCATGGATTCCCCCCGTCACTTCCCTCCGATCGCCGTTTTTATATCGATGTAGAACTAATCAATACGACTGGTGTACACGAATTTCCTCGCGTGGCGCGTTCTGATGACGACCTCAGGAGACCAAGGTCGATCGGTTACAAATGACCGTGTGCAGCTTCTCCGTTCTATTCTCTGGTTGTCCGGCACCCAACGTAACGTCTCGGCGACTTGCGAGCGAACTCGGCCGTTGCTTTTTGGCGCCGTGACTTTTTTCGCCGAGGCATAAAAACATCTCAGTTTGCGGGAGCGCGCACCTGGAACGCGGCTCCCCCTGCGACCTGCCGCTGCCAACGCTTGGCGCTCAGTGTTTATCGCTGAGCCGCCCTGCCCTTGCACCCTGGCGCTCTTAAGCTTTGCATTAGCGCCACGGTGGCCTTTGGTCCTCCCATGGAGCACGTGTGGGGGGTGGGGGTGACGGCGGTTCGGCTAATGGAACCAGACTGGTCCAGGGGGGGCGGTCGAGGACGGGGGTGGGGAGGGGTGACCCCTGGATGAGGGAGGGGTCGGCAGGAGGAAGTGCATGCCAGCGGGGGAAGTGGAGGCACCTGTGCAGGGCCAAGGCAGCCCGTCAGGCTTAACTAATTTTGAAATTGACCCTCGACCCCAGTTCCCACAGTGCACTGGGGCCGGGGGGAGGGATCCCCTGCATCTCCACTCCTGTGTCTAATTACCGACTAATAACTACCAAGTTGTTGTATCTGATTAGGCCTCGCTATAAAACCATTCCATTGATTGTGTTGTTTGCTCTGCGTCGCTGCAAATTAGCGCATTAGGGTGTTAGCACATTACTGTAGCACATTAGCGTATTAGCACGCTACGTGAGCGACGCTCTAATAAAAGGTGAAGCCGATAATGGCTGCGGTTCCTGGAGTGGCTGACCCACTGTGAGGGATTAGCTCGAAAAGCTGCCGACCGGGGCCTGATAGCGGAGCAGGCTACTTTCACACACGCACGCACGCACGCACGCACGCACGCACGCACGCACACATTTCTGTACATTACTTAACACACATTTCGGATGTATGATTAGCATTTAACTTCACCCTGATGCACCTATATGAGTTCCGCTTTAAAGCTCTGACTTTACTACATGAACACATACTGTATATTGAAGTGACTTCATTTTGCTGTGTTTTTTTATTTGTTAATTCCTTTAGAAAAGGTGGAGGCACCAGTGCATTCACATGGAGTTAACAAATACAAACTACGGAGTCACTATGACAGAACCAGGCGTTACCGTCAGCCGGACCAATAGATCATTCTAAGGACGACGTCTCACCCCAAAATGGAGACGATATTAAAAATGCAAAGATGTGAGACAGGCTCACATGCGGCTGTCATGTGACTCACTCAGCCAGTGAGTCAGGACAACGTTCAGCACTGACACACATGATGGAAAGAAAGCGAGGCCTGGCCACCATGTCCTCACTTCCCAAAATGTCCCCCCTTCAAAGATAAGGAAGTCACACTGATCCTAAACAAGTATGCACACGCACACACGCGTGTGCGCACACGCACACACACACACACACGCACACACACACACACACACACACACACACACACACACACACATGCACACGCACACGCACACACACACACACACTGTAACCCCTAAAATCAGCCTTCTTTCTCCCTGTATTGTTTCTCGTGTCATTAGCATCATAAAGGCAGCGCTCGATGTGAACGGTTCATTCACAAAATCATCTCCTGGTGCTGAAGGGGGGCCGGGGGAGGGAGGGCGGGAAAACAGAAACAGAAAAGAGAGGTGCAGCCGCGGGAATAACCGCTCAATGAAAGCCGGCGTGTGTCCGGTCGCAGCGGAACAAAGAGACGTTTGTCTCAGCATTGGCTCCGTGTCGAGGCCGTGACCTCTGACCCCCGGCAGACAGGGGGGGCGCTTGTTCCTGGGAGGGTGACGCAGCACTCCGGGTGGAGGACGACAACAACAACAACAAGGCAACGTCTCCGTCACTCAATTTTCCTTTCCCGATTGCTTTCCTTCCGTCCGGTGTGTAAAGGAGAGACAAGGTGATCTTCTCACGGAGAACAGAGCTCTGGGTAAAGATGGCGTCAACAAACCTCACCCCCGTGAACTGACTTTCAGGTGATTATTATTATTTTTATTTAGTTCCTCAAAGTCCAACTTCATTTTGTTCCAGTGACTCTGTGAGTTGCTTCAGCGCATTACTGAAATGTTTCTCAGTCACTTGAGCGATGTCCTCGGATGTTTTCCTTCAGACTTCACCTCAAGGTCATGTCTTACAAAGTCGTTCGGACAGGTTTGTGAAAACACAGGAGTGACGCGTTCCAAGTCAAGTCAAGCTCATGATCGGGACTTAAGTGTTTTTTGTTTTTTTTTCTATCTGATTCGGCATCACCGACGACATGCACTGATGATCGGACTCACGTCAGAGTTAATCTCATTAAAACTGTTTATTTTCAGTTATGACAACAGGATCTCCCTAAAACAACCTTGTAAGTCCGAGTACAAACTAAACCTCGACTGTTTGGGCTTGATGGGCCCTCACCGCCTTCCTAACATTCATAAGATATAATTATGATCGTGTCGTAAACACACTTGTGTTCAAGTCTTTTTTGAGGCTCTGGAAAACCTCGAGGGTGTTGAATTGCTTGAGACCGTTGCACTGAAGACGGTGCTGGAGGCGAGGTCCCAGGCTGAGCAACAAGCTGGGTCCACGACTGTATGATGATTCGAGGTCACCGTGGCAACAGGAAAGAGAGAGAGAGAGAGAGAGAGAGTGAGGGGTGACAGACACACAGTCACAGTCTCAAAGGTTTCTACACACCCTCTAGAGCTGAGAGAGCACCCGAGCCCCCCGCCCCGCATCGGACCTTACTGCGATGACACCCATTGGTCTGTCAGGAGGCGGATGTAGTATACAGAAGATCCAAGGACCTTGGACAACAGCCATCCAAGTAAACATTCATCCTTTAATAACTACCCATGATTCCAGGGGGTTCTGGGAGCCACAAGGACGGACAGGATTAAGAAGGAGTACATTAGAGGGACAGCTCAGGTTGGACCGTTGGGTGGAAGAGTGAGAGAGGCCAGATTGAGACGGTTTGGACACGTGTGTAGGAGAGATGAGAGTTATATTGGGAGAAGGAGGCTGAGGATGGAGCTGCCAGGCGAGAGGAAAAGAGGAAGGCCAAAGAGAAGCTTTATGGATGTGGTGAGGGAGGACATGCAGGCGGTTGGTGTAAGGGAGGAAGATGCGCAGAACAGAAGGTATTGGAGGCAGATGATGCGCTGTGGCCGCCCCTAACGGGAGCAGCCGAAAGAAGATGGAGAAGATTCCAGAGGGTTCTGGGATGCCGGGAAAGAAATGGGCCCTTTGGATCGAGGTCCACTTGAATTCTGTCAGGAAATGAGCCCGTGTTCAGGTGGCAGTTACCCGCTTTCATTGTCCATAAAATTTGCCTCTGTTCCTGAGTTCTGGCGAAATGTCTTTGGGGCTCAGTTGTCTTGACAGCTCTATTTTTGGACTCTGGGGCCCCGGCCCCCGGGGATCCCTGGCCGGGGCCTACTGGATCCATCCCTGCACAGACTCATATCCAGAGGCAACTGAACAGCTTCCCACCAGCGTGGCCCTGCTCCTCATCTGTTAGGAATTACAGTCCAAAATAGTCCATAATTACTGGATTATTTGCACTCGTTTTATTGCTCTGCTCCTTTATTTTTCTGTCCCATTGATTGGACCCCACTGCTCCCCAGGGGGCACGCTGAGACAAATCTAAAACCATTTTCTTAAGTCGGAGGGCAGAACATGAAGCAAAAAGATTCTAATTATCAAATAGAATTCCACATTGAGTTAATTTATATTATTTCCTTCGCTCCACGCCTGTTATCACCGTTCACCTCTGAGGGGCTCCGGCGTCATCGTATAGGAGCCGCGCACGCTTAGACAAACGCAATTTCAGTTTATCGGCGGACGCCCACTTCGGCAATCATCTCATTTTCCACCTGGTCGACCTCTCGGGGATTGACTCTCCAAGGTTCTCACGCGGCAGCCGGTCCGCCGAATCGCAGAATCCGGCTGGTCAGCGTTGAGAGGCTCAGGCCCCGTCTATCTTCACCAGATTCTAACTTCTGGTTCACAGCGAATGTGCACCGGCAGTTGATTGGTTGAAGGCAGAAACGTGCCACGCAATGACAGCAGGGGGCGGCCGCTGTTGGTCCCGCCTGACGGAGGAGTGGAAGGAGCGCTGGGGCTGAATTGAAACAATAGGTTGTGTATTTTGGACCCCTCGCACATTGTCCAGCATGATCCTTGCAAGTAGAGAGGATCATTTCTCCGATAGCTTCAGGCTGGAGCTCGCTTCCGTTTTGCTGCTTCTTCTTTTGCTCCACCAACAGGAAGCTCACAGACCATTTGCACGGGTCTCGCCGCGCTCTCCCGAAAATACTGTCCCCAAACCGACAGTGTCAACAGTTATGTGCTTGGACTGCCGTT
>NC_137189.1:25666508-25701508 GCF_960531495.2 Zeus faber
GCGGGCGGCCTTCTTCCCTATGCAGAGCGAGAGAGAGAGGGAGGGAGAGAGAGAGAGAGGGAGCGAGAGACAGAGAGAGAGAGATATTAGAGGTTAAAAAGGGGAGGAGAGAGAAAAGATGGATGGCTGCTCTTAACGCTGCCGCTGATAAAGCAAGCCTTAAAAGATGCTACAGTTTCATATGCAATATATATATATATATATATATATATATATATATATATAATTTTTTTAATTTAATTTCTATTACTATTCTATCATGTTTGGCTGGAAAATGAAGGGACGGCTGGTAGAATAAAAACAGTTTTACTGCTTTGAAAACACAAGGATGCAAAAAAATGTACTGGCTTAGACGGAGGGAGCGAAAGGAAGAAATGACTAAAGAAAGAAGAAAACACAAAGCCCAGAGAAGGAAGATACTTATATGTAGAGAGAGAGGGGGAAAGGGACGAAAGTCACTTGGGATGTCCCTGAGTGGCTGTGGCCCTTGGCCCTCCATCGGCCGGCCGGGTGATAAGCGGAACCATTACCCCTGCGATCGATGTGCGGGGGACCGTGATTAATGTTGCGCCAAGTCGCGGGGCTCGGCTGCAGGACACGCCACAGCTCGTCATGCAGCGCCGCATAGCACGCCAATTACTGCAGCGGTGCATTATGGGAGCCGTCGACTTGTCAGGTGGAGGGTCGGGTCTGAGTACTTCCTGTTTCTCAGATAAAGACGGCAAACAGCTACTCAAACTACTCATCCATCCATCCACCTCCCCCAGCGATCCCATTCATCCAACATTTAATCCATCTATTCATCCATTCATCTATCCACCATCCATTCACTCCTCTATCCTCCATCAATTCATTCATCATCCACCTGACCATCCATCATCCACCCAACCAATCATCTATCCATCAATTCTACATACCCAGCTTCCACTCATCTATCCACTCATCCACTGATCATTACATTCATCCATCCAACCACCCTTCCCTCCATCCTCCTTCTATCCATTCACTCATTTATCCATTGTCCAATTACCGACCCATCCATTCATTCAACCATCCATCATCCATCATTCCATCCATCCCTCCACCCGGCCATCCATCTATCATTCATTTCACCACCCCTATCCATCCATGCACCCACCACGATATCATTCATCCATCATGTCAATCATTCATCCAACCATCCATCTGTCCATTTATCCATCCGCAATTCCATTCACCCTACCATCCATCCATCCATCCATCCATTCACTCATCCATCATCTGTCAAAACATTCAACATCTACATTTATCCATCATCCAAAATTCAACCTGTCCATCCATCCATCCATTCATGTATCCATCCATCCATCCATCCACCTCCTAACATTTAATTCATCCACCATTTCAATCATCCATCCACCCACCCACCCACCCACCAATCCATCAATTCATTTATCCATCCATCCACCGATCATAACTTCCATCCACTCATCCATCCATCCATTTACTCATCTATCAGTCCATTCATCCATCCATCCATCCACACAGCCACCTTTCCCTCCTCTATCTTCAGTGACACTCCCTCCCTCCCTCTCTCCTGTCCTCCTTCGTGCAGCTATTATTTACAGGATTAGAGTGCTGCAGATCTTCATGCCAGCACTTCACTGCTCAGAGTGAAGGGAAACTAGCAGCTAATGGACTGCCAGCCGCTAATATCTAAATCCCCAATCTGTCTGTAATTGCTGCAAAATGCTCTGGCTTGTGCTTTATGGCTGACTTCTAAGCAACTCCCTCCCTCCCTCCCTCCTTCCCTCCCTCTTTCATTTTCTCTCTTCCTCCTGTCCTCTCTCACTCCGCTCCTTGCTTTATTAAAGTGCCGCGCAACAAAAAATGAGCGGTGCTCTCACTTTCCCTTTGAGTCTCGCCTCGCTCCCTGGTGGAATCCCCCCAGACGTCTTTAATGTCCCCCCTTCGCTTTCATTTCTTGACAAGAGAGAGAGCGAGAGAGAGAAAGAGAGAGAGCGAGACAGCGAAGTGACCGACCCATGGCTGCCGACTTCCCTCCGTCATCTCCTCGAGTGATTAATTTCCTTCGCAGGGAGAGACAGCGGCAGACAAAGAGTGAAAATAGAGAGAGAGAGAGAGAGAGAGAGAGAGAGGGGGAGAGAATGAGAGAGAGAATTTTGAAAGGTGCTTTATTTGCATTAGCATTCATAATTACTTAATGACGAATCAGATATGGTTCATTGCGACCAAGTGCGAGACCGAGCTGTCGGAATCATGTATTTCAATTAGAACGCCGCCCAAACACGCTCCCCCATGACCGTCCAACGCAAGCAGCACTTTATTTATTTAACCGGGGAATTATCACCGGGGGCCTCGGAGCCCGTGGATCATTCCGGAAACGTCGCCTCTCTCTAACACGACGTTCTAATTAAAGGACAGTCACACAGCGGCAGAAATACTGCACCAATTAACGCTGGAATGAAAGGAATTAGGCCACACAAGCAGCTCATCTCTTGTCGGACATTCAGTTAAACAGTAGTTTGGATGTCTGAGTAGAGGGGATTTTCGAGGTTCTCATCACCATGTTTCACGTTAGGATGATCAAGAAGCTTTTGGGGTCGGACTTTGCATCTTCTCCCCATGTTCCGGCGGGTTTCCTGCCGCCATACAAGAAGTCCACGTCAGGTGCACACTCCTGCCGATGCCCTTGACCAAGGCATTGGCGCCGGAGTCCATCAGTAAAGTGATTATTCATCTTCTTCCAGTGGAATCGTGGAGCTGAAGCGTGGTAGAATCTCCGACCTCTCACCCAATGCGGTTTCCGGTCGGCAGACTCATGGACTATCCTCCTCGTCCGCTCCCTCATATTTAACCGTGTCCCTTTCTGAAAGTCAGGATGCTTCAAACGGAACAACTGAAATCCCCCACGACGCCGCGGAGCGCCTTCCTCCTATCGCCAGCAAACAAAAAAGTGCACTCCTCGCAAAACCCCCTTTTTAATCAAGCCGAGACACAATGGGCGGCGGCGGGGAGAATGTGTAAATAATGCATTAATAACCATCCCATCCACACTCCCGCCGGCGGACCAGGGACTTTAAACATCTCCAAGGGACACCTTCATCTAGAAAGTGATACTCAGCTGGAGAGAATTATAGAGGGAGAAATAAAAAGCGCAAACTGACTGTGAGGGAGTTCAGTGGCAGTTGAAAATGGAGAGCACTTTGCGACGCCCCAGAGAGCCGTGGGGACGGAGGCTCGTGGAGGACCACGTCCACACCCCCCCCAATGCCAGGGCAGGAGGGCTAGCCTCTCATTATGAGCTGTTGACCTTTTCCCAGTGAATTAAACCTCCCATCACAGTTGGGGATGGTGTGGATTGAGCAGCCACACCTGTCCTGGGTCTAGGTAATTGGGGGCCCAGGATCAGAGTGGCTGCCTACCTGTTGCTGGTTGGTTGGTCTAATGAGCAACAGGTAAAACCCCCATCCCCACACACACCCAGGAGAGGAGCCCTTGTAATGTCATGCTGTGCTATTGCTCCGGGCTTGTTCCACCTAGCCCACTCTCTACAATAAACTGTGTGTCTGAAATCCGTCTGTGTCTCTGTGCCGAAGGTCCTTGAAAACGCCACTCGGATGGCGTGTCGCAGGTGAAATTGCCACACAAGTTATTATGGTGTATTTTACACCTGAATTACAACTTCACAGGGGGTTTATCATCCAGGTGCATTAACACTCTGATGTTTAAAGAATGAGGTTTCATGTTGAAGCAAGATGTTTCATTGCTATTACTATTGACCGGACAACACATGTACCATCGCATTGGTTGAAGCAATTAAAATGGAAGAGAAGTTTCTGTGGTCGAGGACTCACAGTTTGTTCCGCCGCTGTAGAAGGCACGTGCCCGCCGACGTGCACGCTGACGTGCGCAGTTCTGGCCTTGGCTCGCCGCAGAAACCTTGATGGTAAGTGGGATCGATGCGTGGAGCGCTACCTGCGTTCGCTGATGATCAAACGCTGTTTACGTGGACTACAGTCTATGGGCCGTTACCTTGGACACAGCGAGGCTTAGACTGACAGGTGGATGGACGGACAGAGGGACGATTTGTGCATTTTTTTGTGTTTATGCACATACTCTATGTGCACAACACTCTTTGAAGAAAAGTTACAGCGTTTGAAGTTGGTGAGTAAATTTGGCCTGGGGCCGAATCGTTTTTGTTGTGGCTCAGAAATATAAATATGAGCAAGAACTCAATGAAAATTTAGAATTTACATTTTTATTGAGCTGGTATTGAACTGGTATTTTTTTAACTGATATTGTGGACAATAACCGGCCTATCCTTTAGACTTGGCAAATGAAGCGCTCTATGGAGCTCCCTAGACCAGATCTAGCAGATGGGATTCAACGTTGGATTTGGGACTCCTGTTGCCTGCCCCTGCTCTAGAGGTACAATGGTTTGAACCCCTTTAAGTTAAGCTTATTGGACCCTTGGCATCATATCTGCGTGTTTGCAGTTTTGTGCGTCTGGTGACAAATGTATATCTCATTGACACCAAAAGGGCACAAATCTGGCTTTCACAGGGTTCTGCCGGCGTGACAAAGCTTTTTAAACCCCTAAAGCTTCAATGCTGTACTTTATTTTCCAAGAGTGAAATATACGACTGTAAGCTATATTACTCGATATACAATATCTGTAGTTAATAGGTCTGCCTCAGTGTGTGTGTGTGTGTGTGTGTGTGTGTGTGTGTGTGTGTGTGTGTGTGTATGTGCATGTGCATGTGCTCACTTGCATCTTCCACTGACTGAACTAATCCCTAAATCTGTACTGTAGAACCGTCCCACCAGGGTTTCATTCAGCTCAGACCCTCTTGGTCCGTTCAGCCCTCGGTGGCAGTTAAACCTTCTAATGACTGGATTTCCACCCCCCTCTGCCCCAATCCTTGGTTGCCAAGTTGCCAAGTTGCCATGTAATCGCTTGATGGCGTGCCCAGCCCGGTGCCAGGGCCTGCAGGGGGGGGTTGGCACAGTACTGTGTTCGCCCGGTCCAACGGGAGTGGAACCCTGTCCGAACGGTCGGAGGCTTGGATGGAGTGAAAGGGGGATGAAGACGGAACAAGGGGATCATGGGAGGACTCGATCCATTTGGGAACTCAATTAGCTTGGCGCTAAACAGAGAGACACACACACACACACACACACACACACACACACACACACACACACACACACACAAACACACGCTAGGTTATAAATGTACACACATAATACACATGCAGTACATGCCTATGAGGGTATGAGTGTATTCCCAGTACTAATGGTGTAGTATCTGACTGTTTGCAAGTGCAGTAGATAAAATACCGGCATGTGTTTTCATTAATACATCTTGCTTAAGAAACAAAATTCCTTCCTTCCTTTCTTCCTTCCTTCCTTCCTTCCTTCCTTCCTTCATTCATTCATATTCATTCATTCATTTTTTCCATTCAGGCATTCATACAAACACATAGACGGACATCAACGTTCATATCTCGGTTTCTTTTCTTCTTTTCCCCCAATTCTTACATCACTCCTTCCTTCTATGTATTCGTCTTTTATTTCTAAAACATCATGTGGGATCAGCTTCAGGAATCAACCTGCCAAACGCTTTACCCTGTATTTTTTTTGTTGATATATTCTTTTTCTTTTTTGAAAACGTTCAGCCGTATCCACAGTCTACTGACCTCAAGGAGCTACGCCGCTTTGGCTTATTCAGCACGGCTGCGGCAGGCCCGGCCACCGACAACGGAAGCAACGTATGATGGAGCACATGCAGGACATGTGCTAACATTTGAACGGCTGTTTCTTATAAAGTGTCAGAGGATACAAATAATCTCGCAGATTAGCACTGAAGACGGTGGTCAACTTGCGCAGCTGTGATGGTCTACTGTTATTACTCAACACACACACACACACACACACACGCACACACACACGACCTTAAAACACACTTTTCCTCTTTTTGTCTTTGGCCGTCGTCCGGGCACAAAGCAATCTGAGCGACTGCGAGGGTGGATTTGAAAAATAAATAAAGAAAAGCAGAAGAAACGAGATGTATGGTAATGCCCTTTCGTTCTGCACTGGGGGGTACGGTCACAAACAAAACGCTCTCTAAAAGACCCATTGAGGGAGGTAAGAAGATACATCAATCAATTAACAATTACCCCCGCTGCTAATCAGCGCTGGCCGGCGCCGCTCGCCACAGCCCATTGTTATCCTGTTGGCAGCATCAATTAAATTCTTAAGGTTACTCTATTGAATTTCCCAGATAGAGGGAGACGGAGGGAGCGAGCGAGGGATGACGGTTGGAGGAGAAGGGGGACGTCTGGATGAACTGGAGCCCCGGCGCTAATCGCCACGCTGGAGTTTTCTTGCCCGTCCAGGTGTTTGTAATCTCGGGGTAACAACGGGGTCACGGGGGGTGTCTGGGCGGTTGCGGGGGATTCGAATCCCGGGGACCCCCCGATCAGCGATAGAACGGAACGGATTAGAACACGGTACACTAGATTACACTAATCATAGAGGAGAAATGACATCATGGAGCAGAATGAGGCGGATTTGAGTGAATCTCTGAGAGCTGACGATGTCACTTCCATGTTGTTGCACTTCACTTTTCGGGGCCGCACAAGGGGCCTCGTCTACTTCATTGTACTTACATTCCGGAACTTCCTTATAATAACAGTAGAGGTCCCTAATAGACATAGCTCAGGATCTTGTGGCAGCGTGTGCGTGCGATGCTGTCTTTGATCCGTCAGTAATGACCTGTAGTCAAACGAGGAATCCAGATCCTCACGCCCAAACAATCCCCCTGACACGCACAATACCGGCCACGCAAATTACCTGTGCACCAATCGATACGTTATTTAATCCCATATCCAGCGATGCAAAGCTCCATGGAGGGGACCGCACGCGTCCCTTTCACACTGTCCGGCTTTTTGTTTCACAAGATTCCTTTAAGAAACAACAGACACACGTCACCCCACTGTCTGTGAACAGGATCGCTGTTCCTCATGGACCCCTTTCCCACCAAGGTACAGGAACTGAATGAGGAACTATTGAGGCCCGGAAGCTTGGGAAACAGGAACCGCAGCTTGTGCTCAACCGAACAGAGGAACCGTGGCAATTCTGCAAATCAGGAGGAGTCGGACTCCATACGTGTGATGACATAGCTTCTTGTAAACTTTGCAGACTTGGCAGACTTGTCTCTGAACTTCCTCCTCTGAAATGATTCAAACAAGTGCTTGAGCTTCATCGTTGGTCCAATCGGTCGCTGTATTTCGGTTCTGATTTTTCACACAAGCAGCGAGAGGAAGCGGATACAACGAGCAAGCAGCGAGGGTTTAAATCAGTCTCCTGTTGGCCTTCCGTCAGACCTCCACAAGCCTCCCATCAGCCCTCCTTCAGCCTTCTATCTATCCCTCCTTTGGCCCTCTACAAGCCTTCCATCAGCCTTCCATCGTCTTCCTCTCAGCCCTTCTTCAGCCTTCTACCCACCTGCCAAAAGCCTTCCGTCAGCCTTCCCATTGGCCTTCCGTAAGCCCTCCACCACCTCCCCAACTGCCTTTCATTGACCTCCCATTGGTCTTCCATCGGCCTTCCATCAGGCTTGTATAACCAGTGTATCAACCTCCGATTGGCCTTCCATCAGCACTCCTTCAGCCCTCTACAAAGCCTTCCACCGCCTTCCATCGTCTTCCTCTCAGCCTTTCTTCAGCCTTCTACCCACCTGCCAAAAGCCTTCCATCAGCCTTCTCCCAGCCTTCTTCCAGGCTTCTACCAGCCTTCTCTCAGCCTTCTATCAGTCTTCCTTCAGCCTTCCTTCAGCCTCTCTCAGTCTTCCATCAGCCTTCCATCAGCCCTCCATAACCCTTCCTTCAGCCTCCCATTGGCCTTCCATCGGCCGTCCACCAGCCCTCCAACTGCCTTCCACTGACCTCCCATTGGCCTTCCATCAGCCTTTCATCAGGCTTCCATCGGCCTTCCATCAGGCTTCTATATCCAGTGTATCAACCTCTGATTGGCCTTCCATCAGCCATCCACAAGCCCTCCATCTGCCTTCCATTCTCCTTCCATTCTCCTTCCATCCTCCTTCCATCCTCCTTCCATCAGCCTTCCATCGGCCCCCTCAGCTCATCCGGGTCTGCGCGGCGGAGCGTGAACGGGCAGATTTTCCGGTAGCACAAGCCTGAGATGAGCTGCTGAGCCCGGCTCCCCGCGTGCTTCTCGGCCTCCTGCGGAGCGGCAGACTGCAGCCCTGCCACAAACCCCCCCAAAAAACCCCAAACCCCCCAAAAAGCCCTCCAGGGAAAGAGTCAGCACGGGGTGGCTGAGAGAGGTAGAGGGAGGGGGTCGGACAAAGAGATAGATTAAAGGGTGGTGTGTGGAGGATGAGGACACGGAGATGAAGGGAGGGATGGGAAGATGAAATACTGTCGAAGGAAAAAAAGAGGTAAACTGAAAGCAAAGAGAAGTAGAAAAACGAAGGGAGAAAGAGAGAGAGAGAGAGACAGTGGAGAGAGAAATAATGAGAGAGAGAGAGAGAGAGAGAGAGGAACAGAGAAAATTAGCTCCCTCTCTCCCCCTCTCTCTCGCTCCAGAGATGGAGAGGTGGAGAGGGGGTGACAGCAGATGTGCTCCCCTGTCTCCACCCCTCCCCCCCCTCCCCCCTTCCTGTTTGATGGTTACAGTGGAGCGTAGCATGTAGCCCCGAGCGCTAACAGTAAATATTACAACAGCTCAAGATGCTCACTGCAAACACCATTTCTCGCCCTCCGTCGCTCAATCTCTCCTCCTCCTCTTCTTTCCCTCCCCCCCCGCGGAGCCGCCGAGGAAAGAAATAAATGTTTGCATCAGTGTGTGTGTGTGTGTGTGTGTGTGTGTGCGTGCGTGTGTGTGTGACAGGCCCTCGCAAGAATATTTTTCATACGCAATATTCTTTGGAAAGCACGATTACGGTCAACTGAAGTTGTGATGGAAAAGAAAACGAATCGACGGCAAGACGCCATCGGGGGGGAGAGAGAGAGAGAGAGAGAGAGAGAGAGAGAGAGAGAGAGAGAGGGAGGGAGGGAGGGAAAGATAGAGAGGGAAGGAGAAAAATAAGAAACGACTCTTTCTGCCAAATAATGGAGGACTCTGCGATTGGCGTCCTGCGGAGTCAGGGCGGTGGAGAGCGAATCAGTCATTTCGGATCGAGCACTGCTTTCTGTCGCTCCCTGAGCCGAGCAGATGGAACCAAGAGGGAGGAGAAATGAGCCGCGAGCAATCTCTCTCTCTCTCTCTCTCTCTCTCTCTCTCTCTCTCTCTCTCTCTCTCTCTCTATCCCTCCACCTCTTTTTGTCCCTTTTCTCATTCTCTTTCTTTCTCTGTCTGTCTCTCTGTGATTCATATTAGAATTTCACAATATGTGAGAAATATCTTATATTGAATGTCACAAAATACAATATACTATAATTTACAGTACTACCCACTACGAACTAATTCTACTAATACAAATAATCCCACAGTTTTTACTTCATTGGTTATCAGATTATTTTTTTATTTATCTCGGCAGAGTGTATTAATTCCGACAGCTCTCACAAAATTCTGGGATTGTACTTTAATTTCAGAAAAAAAAAAAAAAAAAAAGTTATATATATATATATATTTCAAAACCAAACAAAACAAAAAACAACAACAATGAAAATTATATACATATATACAGTATATATCGTACCTTGGTTGGACCAGTTCATCTCCACCGCTGACCCTGCAGAATGAACTTCCTCATATGGAGAAATTGGGGCGTGGTTTATGCAAATTAGATGCTGTGGTTCCGATTCATCAACACGTGCACATGGGTCAGAACAAATGTGTTCCTATCTCTTTCTCTCTCCATCCGTCTTTACTGAAACAAAACATATAAGCAAATGGAGAAGAAAGGGGGACAGATATGAAAACTATAAGCAAATCAGAAAATAGAGAGCGATTGAAATAGTTTAGGAAACAGCGATGGAGAGAGAGAGAGAGAGAGAACGATAGACAGATGGGGATACAGAGAAAATGAAAGGGCAATGGAGAGAGATGAAGAGACAGACAGAGAGATGGAGAGAGAGACAGCGATGAGGGAGAGAGGGAGAGAAAAAGAGAATGATAGAAATGGGCCCTCTCCTCCACCTCTGGAGTCAGAGATGGTGAGAGAGAGAAAGAGAGAGAAAGGAGGAGAGGAACTTTTCGACCCTCTTCTCTCCTTGACACAAACACGTGCACCTTCAACACACACGCGCACCCGCACGCCTACACACGCACTCACGCACACACACACACACACACACACACACACACACACACACACACACACACACACGCACACACAAGATGCTGCCGATTCTAATTGATCACTCCTCCACCCGATAATTCACTGTGATGGAGCGGACGTGTGCATGTGAGTGTGTGTGTGTGTGTGTGTGTGTGTGTGTGTGTGTGTGTGTGTGTGTGTGTGTGTGTGCGTGTGCGTGTGGGTGTGTGTGTGTGTGTGTGTGTGTGTGTGTGTGTGTGTGTGTATGTGTGTGTGTGTTGCATACCAAGCAGCACTGTCAGCCAATGGCGTGGCAGCATTGCTGGTCATGTGACCAAACTGTTTATCCTCTGATAAATGGCAGGTCAAGGCGGGTGGTGTTCGCTGCAACATCCCTCAGAGCGCTGTCATCCACCCCCCCCCCAACCCCATCACCACCTCCACCCAAACCTACCCTCCACCACCATCATCTCCCAACATCCCCTCTTCAGATCCCCACCACTTCCACCCAAAATTACTTCTCCACCCCCTCCACTCCCATTCCTTCTTCATGCCCCCATCAACTCCACTCAAACCCCCCCTTAATACCCCTCTACTGCCATCATCCCTTCTTCAGACCCCCACCACCTCCACCCAAACCTGAACCCTTGCAGTTTCTTTACCATTCCTTACTGCTCATTTGCGATCAACACCCAAACCCACCACCATCAACAAACCACCCAAACCACTACCACCCATCCCACCCTTCTACTCCCATCATCCCTTCACCACCCCTTATTTCTCTTTCAAAATCCCCATCTCTACACACCTATCACCACCCAAACCACCACCACTAAACCAACACCATCCACACCACCACCACTTTTACTAGAGTAGTTTTGTATCAAGGAATTACGACTGCAGACACCCAGACACTCCATCCCTCCATCCCTCCATCCATCCATTTCCCTGCACCGTCAGCATTACCCAAATCCCCCCCTCCACCCCTTCCCAATCGCTGACTCCTCCACCTTTCCGCTGCAGCGTTTCGCTTTGAACACAATTAACTTAGTAATTACGTTTGTATTTTTTTCTTTTTGGGGTGATTATCAAAGCCACCCATGATCCTCCATCCGCTCCGGCGTCTGATGGGTACACAACACCACCCTATGAAGTGGTTAGGGGGGGCTGGGATCTCTTCAAAGCAACCACCCCCGCCCCGCCCCCTTCATCCACCTTCTCATCCACCTTATTAGAATTCCCAAAAGAAAAACCACCTCTCCGCTGGTGATCTGTTTGTTTTGCTTGCAGCTGGGTTTTTCGTGGTGTTTTTGGTGCAGTACGGGTGGTCTTTTGGGGGGCTTGGTCTGCGGCACCTAATGGAGCCCCAAAAAGAAAAATTGAAAAAAAAACGTTTTTTACCGCATTGACCCGAATAAAAGACTGATTCTTTTTTCCTGTAAATACATCTGAAAATGTGCTGTTGTCTTATATTCAGGGTATAGACTTTTACATGTCAATATGCAGTAGAATAATACAAAATAAAACGTGTGCATTAGGAGGAGTGTTTAAATCTGTTTCAAGACACATACAGTACCCTACAACTGTCGAACAACACCGACACCCCGTCCTTGTCCCACCGCTCCCTCTCCATTGCTGTCGTAGATCAGAGGGAACCAGAAATTTTGCCACATGGAATATTTTAAAAAAGCAGACGGGACTTCCAGCTCCTGTGTGTCAGACTCATTTCCCCTCGGCGTAGTGTGACTGACTCAACTTGAGCTAAGCTTAGCCTTGTTGCTCAAGGCTGAAATTTGGTTCCGCGTTACGTTCATCAATCTTCGCACACTCTGTAAAACTACATGTTGCATAATAATAATATTAATAATAATAATAATAATAATTATAATAATAATAATAATAACAATAATAATAATAGTAATAACAAATAAATACAAATATAATTACGATTACATTATTATTATTATTATTCCCTGCTTAACATAAATAAAGAGTTTTTGAATTTAAGAGTTTATCATTCAATTATATCAATAATTGTTTTCATTATAGTGATATGATGATCTAAAATAAGAAATTGTTCTGTGTTATTTTAGAGTGTTGAGTCAGCAGGAATTCGGCAGAATCCTCTCGACGGCGTCCAGCCATCCACGGGAACAGGGTGAACACATGGGACATATTTTCTATTCCTGCTCCAACTTCCTGTGGTTTCCTTGCCCATGAGAGAAGTTAAAGCCGGTATTTATGTTCTGTGCGCCGGGATCCTGCAGTTTAGCGTCGTGTCGTGCTTTGTTGCAGTGGAGGAACCCGCCGGCCGTGAATCCTCGCTACGACACCGACTCTGAATAAAAGAACCGCCGCCGCCGTCTTTTTAATTGAAATGCAAACGACATCAGCGGCCAGCGCAGCGGAATTGGCAATACTCTCCCAGCGCCCGCGATAACGGCTTTTTTTCCACCGCTGTTTCTGGAGCTATCGACTTGGTCATGTGTGTAATTGCCTAAAGCGCCTCGGAAGCCTCCGATGCACCAATGTAAATATTAAAGAGAGCGCGAGCGGCTTAATAAAACGCTGTTCAAACAATATGGCAGCCCAAGTTATCTGCGCCCGTCCGGCGCCGGCGGAGCGGCGGCCTCCGCCTCCTGTGCGGTCGAGCGAGGGGTCAGTATCAAGATGAGACCGGACGGGGGAGAACAGGCGGGGATGAGGGAGGGATGAGAGGCTTTAAATGGACCCACGATGGAGAGAATAGGGGACGAGGGAAAGTAGAAGAGAAAAGACAAATAAAGAGAAAATAGAGGAGATATTATAGCCAAATGAGAACTGTGATGCGAAGAAAGAGAGAAAAAGCTTTGGACCGGGAGGGATTGTGTGAGTGTGTGTTTGTGTGTTAAAGAGAGAGGGAGAGAGAGAGAGAGAGAGAGAGAAAGAGAGAGAGAAAGGGGACAGAGAGGGAGCGAGACATGAGAACAGAGGAATCAAGCAATAGACGCAAATATTTTCCATGTTGGGAAGAGAAGTGAGAGACAGAGGGAGAGATTGAGAGGGCAAGAGAGAGAGCGAGAGAGAGGGCAAGAGAGGGAGGGAGGGAGGGAGGGAGGGAGAAAGAGAGACCAGAGAGATGGAGGTATAGATCAGGCAGATCCTCCCATGGTATTGATTTGGTCCAAGGCCGCGGCGCAGATGAGTCTTCTCCCTGAATGATTCCCCGTCGTCACCTTGACCTTGGGCCAATCCCTAACCTCTGACCCCATGACCCCGTCCGCCAGCCACACCCCCTCCCAGACTCCCGCCCGAGGCCAGACCAATGCCTCCCAGCCCCCCCCCACCAGCCACCGTGACCCCCTGCTAAATGAGAATCGACCTGGCTCTCCTCCGCTGGAAACGCAGGTTAAAGCGTCAATAACGTTTCACGGCGACACCCTCTCCGTTCGCAGACGACTTGATGTTCTGCACTGAGATCTCACAGAATTCACACCCGGGCCCGACTGACCCTGAGATTATTCTTTTCAAGATCCGATCGGGACCGACTGTTTGAAAAAAAAAAAAAAGATGAAATATTCGGACCCGTTTTTTCCCCCAAGATATATCAGAACTGCCAGGATGCCTGAAGAACCGGCCGGAAAAAAAAAAAGGTGGACCCGGAACATGCCGGGCGGGGCCTCGGGGAGTCGACCCCTGAAGACCTCTCGTGCACGGACTGTGCTGTTCACGTGCACCGTCCCTTATCGATTGATCTACCTGCGCATGTCGCAGGTAGAGCGACGGCGCGACTGCGAGCCGTCCCCCTAATGGAAATTGCTTTTCGATCTCCCCACGACAGAGCGACAATTTAGAGCGGCAATCAGTGACCATAGAGAGGCCAGATAGACACCACATCGGGCACGCACGTGCGTCCACTCACCTGTGTGGGCGTCTGTGCACGTTTATTTTGTTGTGAATGTGAATGCAAGGATGTGTACGTCTGCACATTGGCCTGGTGGTTAATTAAGGGTGGGGGGGGGGGGGCGGCTGGAGAGAGGGAGCGAGAGAGGCATCATGATGGGACAGCTCTCGCCCGTTGTTCTAAATCTGTCCTGAACACACAGTGAACAATGCAATCCGGAGAAAAATGGCCGCCACCTGGCAGCTCTAAAAGAAGGACAGCCGCTCGCCGCCACCATCCATCCCCAGTAATCACCTGCGAGAAACACACGCACACACACACACACACAAACACATGCACACACACACACACACACACACACACACACACACGCTCCCTAAACACCGTTCGGGGGACAGCGTGATGGAGAGCCCGGCGAGGACGAAGCCAAGTGTCCCTTTAGGAATGATCAACTATCGTGTTTTAACAAGCTCTCCCTCCCTTCACCTCCGTCAATAAAGTGTTCTCTCTCTCTCTCTCTCTCTCTCTCTCTTTCTCTTTATCTCTCTCTCTCTCAATTCACTTCAATTCAAGTCTTTATTGTCCAACAGTTTTGCCAAAGCCCATTGTACAGTGAGAAAGAAAACGGATAATTAAAGTGAAGCTGTGCGCTGATAAACCCAGTGATGGTGAGAAATAATAATTAAAATAACACAGACACACAATAACGTTACATAGTCAATGCAGTATATCACACAATTAAATTCAAATTTGCTTTATTGACATAACAACAATTATTGCATTATTGAACCATAACAAGACATTTTTATTATGATTATGACATTACACATAACAACCAATAAGGTAATTTATAAGTAAATTAATAAATATAATAATAATAATAATAATAATAATAAAGATAATAATATCAATAATAATTATAAAAGTAATAACAACAACATTAATCATGATAATAATAATACATTTTATTAATAACAATAACAACAACAATAATAATAATGATAATAATAATAATAATAATAATGATAATGATAATGATAATAATAATAATAATAATAATTATTATTATTATTAAAGGACAAAAAAGACAACAAAGTAGAGGTGCACATAAAGCTGTATAAACTCTCTTTCTCTCCTGAGTTAGCCATTGAGTTTTTGCACACATTACTGCACAATCCTTTATAAGCCATAAAACATAAATACAAATTAAATAAAAACACAGAATAATAATCCCGCGAATCAATCGTTCGTGTATGGTCTGTTTTCGGCCCTTGACACGTGCAGGCTCTTCCCTGGATCCAGACAGTTCATTAGCTGATGTTTGCATCGGTCGTTCCCCCGGCGCTGCGTCGCGTCGCAGCCTGAAGCTGCCGATGCTAATCCTGTTTACAGTCGCACCGAACAACAAGCCAGCACTGTTGGCAAACAGGTTCTCTAGTTCTCTGCACCGTCAATAGATTTAACCACTTCCCCAATTTCACCTCCCAGTTGTCGCCGGGATTCGTGTCGGCCATTTGTACAGCGTCCTGCTCAATGCCGCTAACAAACACATAACAAGCCGAAGGATTGGGGAGAAGCCGGCCATCCATCATTCCTTCAAACGGGGGAGGGGAAAGCAGGGCATTAAGAGTATTATCAAAAAAACGCTAACAGCTCCATCCAGATAGTGGATCACAGATAACAGCTCTGGGTATCGTTTACACCAGTGGTGGAAAGTAACTACGTACAAATATGTTGTTACTGGGCTTTAGTCTGCACTTAAGTATATTCAGTTTGGGAGACCTTCGACTTCTTTTTCACTCACAAAACCAGGGACTGGAATTGTCAAAGTGATCATCAGTGATCCATCAGCTCCATATCCTTGGAAATAACTATGACTCCACCAATAGAATTATTTTTTGTAGATTGCCAAAAAAATCGCCATCTGCATTGGCATCATCTGCAGAAATGGTACAGTCGTAGGATAACTTGGTTCCGGACTCTTCTAGTTCACTCAACAACAAAGAAAAGGGAAAATGGTGAAACCGGAGTCCAACACTGAGGTGGGTGCCCCTAAAAATTGATGCGTCCTCGTATGGACTCTGTCACCGATGTCACCGGCGATTTACACCGGCACCAGACTCCTCTTGGACTTGGAAATGTGGAAGGGAGATACCACTGTAGCACAGCCCTTGTGTGAGCCGGCAGGGAAACTCAAACCATACAGATTCGCTTGTTAGCCAGGTAGACCAGTCCGGTCCTGGACGCCCAGACTCCTTACCCACAGTGCCAACAGAACCCACATGATGATCATGGTTACCAACCTTGCTCAGTATTCTTGGTCCCTCTGCCAAAACCTGCTCTCTCGCCTTTGCGAGGTCTCTATAATTGTGGCCAATGCCCTGGCCCAACCCCGTACGGACACTTGGACCCCTTACCGACGGTGAACCCCCATGATGATCATGGCCAACAGCCTGGCTCGTCCGTTCAGACTTTCTGCCAATACCGACAAGCTCATCCAACTAAGTTCCTGCCTTGTTCCAAAACCTGTTCATCACCAGTGTGTCCAACCAGTACACAGAACACAATACACTATAATATCAAGTATTATAGGCTCTGTTAGATCGGGATACTGGACATGACAAGCACTTTGACTCAACTTTTACTCTGCAGGAGCAAGAACACAATAGGTCAGCCACAACATTAAAATCAAGCAACATTCACCGCAAGTAAACAGTCAGTTCTTGAAGTTGATGTGTTGAAAGCAGGAAAAATGGGCAGGCGTAAGGATCTGAGCCACTTTGACAAGGGCCAAATTGTGATGGCCAGACGACTGGGTCAGAGCATCTCCAAAATGACAGGTCTTATGGGATGTTCCCACAGGTACCTACCAAAAGTGGTACAAGTAAGGACAGGGTCACGGGCGCCAAAGGGCTCATTGATGCACGTGGGGAGTGTTGCGAGACACCTCCAGAGGTCTTGTGGAGTCCATGGCCCAGCGGGTCAGAGCTGATATTAGTGGTTATAAGTGGTGGTTTTAATGTTGTGACTGATCCGTGTCTACTTTTCCTGAAGTAGAAATGCCAATGTTTATTTTCACATTTACTGCTGTAGCAGGTCTCAGTACGCCTTCCTCCACTTGCAGTTTGACGGACAAGCACCTTTTGTTGCCGTCCTCTCATCTCGGCTTCCCGAAAACCAGAGTTTTGGAGTTTTGTCTTGCTGCCGTTGTCTCTTTTGTTGCCACTGGAGTATTGTGACAGTATTGTTTGTGATAGTATTATATGCGATAGTATGGTTCGTCTCCCTGATCCCCCCTCAAAGCCTTTTGTTTAAGGCAACAATTAAAAGCGTAAAGCCGTCGTACCTCTTCCCTTTTTTATGTCAAAGACCAATTTTTCTGAATAGCTTCAAAGCTTAAGCGGCTCCGTAAAATAATTTGGATTGTTTTTTTGTTGTTGTTGTTGTTTTTATTTATTTAGGTCCTCGTTTAAACGGCTCAGTTTGATGTGAACACATCCTGTCGCTGTACGTTTTCTGCGCTGGAAGCTGCAGCGTCGTTTCACTTTCAGACTCAAACCGCCCCGGGATGAAAGCGACAGAAAACTCACTCCCGTTGAAGATGATTCTTCTCGAGAGTTATGCTAATACGCCATTTATTTATTTATCCTGATTATTTATATTTGTTTTCGGTTTAAGAACGAAAGCTGCTGTTGGGTATGGGAGACCAGCTGATTGAGTCCAGTGATTATTCCGTCATAATGAAGTCATTTTCTCTCTCTTCTTTCTCCCCTCTTTCACTCTCTCTCTGCCTGGACCGGCTCCAGGTTCCTCAGATGGAGACCAGATGTCGAGATGTATCTCTGAAAACTCTGACACTCCAACATCCAAACATATTTTTCGGGGAGGTTTTAGTTTTTGGAGCTGGGAGCCTGTCACTCAGACGCAGAGAAACATACCAAGGAAAAAAACAGTTATGGAAATATGGAAACGGTTTTAAATCGATTTATTTATTTAGAAAGAAATTCCACCAAATAAAGGATTCGAGTTGAAAATGTTTTTTTTTTTTAAATTGGCGTGGATCTTGGATCCCTTGGATCCAGAGTGGGCGTGCTCGTTGGCGAAGCGCTCTAAACGAGCAATATGGCGACGTCTGTCGCACTCATTAGCCATGCATGAGGCCGAGTTTAAAGTCAGGACGAGGCGGTGGCAATGATAAACAGGAGGGTCTGGGTCCAGATCCGAAGCCAAGTGCCTCAGTGTGCGGTCCAGGCAGCGGCTGGAGGTTTGGAATATTTATCGGGTTATCGAAAAGTTGGCAATCTGCACATGGCCCAAGGCAAACTGCCTTGGAGGTCAGGCCTATAGGTTTTTCTGTACATGAAAACAAGTCGTAAAAGGCTATGGGGGAGGGGGTGGGGGGTGGGGGGCGAGGAGAGGCGGTAATGTATTCCGCACCCGGGAGCGGGATTTTAGCTTGAGAGGGTTATGGATTTTTCTCTGCTTCCTATTTTTTTGTGTGTGTTGTTACAGACATCTCCCCTCATTTCTCCCCTGGATCAAAAATCCATTGTGGATCATCCATCCCATATTAATCCTGGCAGCTGCTTGGATACACAACAAACTCAATTTGCCGCCGCCGAGCTGAGATGTTCCACGGACCAGTCCATGATCTCCTCTTTGTGCTGGAACAGCAGCAACAGGTTCAGGTGCAAAGACTCGCATGAATCAAAACGCATGTTTTTATTAATCATAATCTGGCTTAAACAGGATCTGGGAGACGACTGGAGACCAATTCTAATTTCGAGCAAAACCTGTTTAATAAAAGGTCAAACAGCTGGACAAATCTCTGTGTATCATGGGGCTTGTTGGTCAATCTATCTATCTGTCTGTCTGTCTGTCTGTCTGTCTGTCCTCAGTGGGAATTTCAAGGGAATCTCTGTGAGTTTGATCCCTTCTGGAACAGCCCAGACAAGGAAAACATGTTCAAAAAAAGTTGCCATGGAAAGCCCTTTAATATCATAATTTATTAATTTATCTGAACGGCATCTGTCCACGTCCATCGATAATTCAACCCCTGAAATTCAGTAGAAAACAATATTGACAATAATATACCATAATACCATAATATTGACAATGCCAATGACGCTGTTAGAGGGTAAGATACTACTCCTGTACTGTGGGGGGGCTGCTCCCCGCTGCCCCGCTGCAATCCCTGACAGCTCCCTCCCTCGCTCGGGGGGAAGACAGGTAGAGGCTCATTTCCCCATGGTTGCCCAGGCAATGAGGCCGGGAAATTGGACGGAGGCGCCGGAGTCCACGTGCCGTATGACACGCCGAGATCGCTCCAGAGGGGTCCTTGAGGGAAGCCAGAAAACTTGCCTGATTACTTTATGCCACCTTTATTTCGTATGCCACCATGCAGTACCCTGCGTGGGGGCGGGGGCAGTCATTTCTGGTCCCACTTCACAGAGTTTGCCGACACCCAGCGTTTCTCGGTCAATCTCCCCAAATAAGGCTGGACTTTGTGGTGCGGGGGCTTTTTGGGTTTTGGGAGTTTTGTCTTCTGGCAGCGTCTCTCAGGGTGGGAACGGTTGGTTTGAGCCATTTTGGAACAGGCCAACACAACACGTGAAGTAATTACGGGGCAACAATTACCCCAGTAAGGCCAGACGTAATCAATAGGCCATCAGACAGAAAGGTCGGTTTTTGGGGGGAGGTGGGGTGGGGGTTTGGGGGCCAAATGTCGAAGGTCAAGGTTCAGTTTTGCAGTTGGGGGGGGGGGGGGGGTGGGGGCTGAGGTCCTCCAGAGGACGACGATGCTGATCCCCATCCAGTCGGTGTATGAAGGGGGTTTGGGTCCAGCTGCAGCCCTGGTGATCCGGGGCTGAGTATTGATCAGGATCACTGGCGCCCTGAGGAGCCGGGGGTGGCTGGGTGGAATATAAATAGCACCAGCGGTAACTATTACAGCGTTATACACGCTACATGGTGTGTGTTCTGTTCCACTGGAGGTTAGAAACATTCTCTAAAAACTAGTCAAGCTAAATGCGTCATCACTGTCTAGTCCGGTTTGGTTGTCTGTCCCGTAATCACAGCAAATCAAAGACCCTTCACATTCCACATGGAAACCAACATTCATCCCCATCGTTATCGAAAAACTTCTGGTATCTTTCAACCAAAATCTTATTTTGGGATCATTGGGAGTCGACTGAGCTTTTGGCGTCAGAATGTTTTAAATCGATCCAGTAGGTTTGCATCGCTCCACTGGACCAACAGCAAAGCAACGTTGGCTGAGTTGAAGAGTCAGTTCATCCCATTTTCATATTTTGCTTTAGAGTATTAGATTGTTACTGTATTACATTATTACATATATACAGGGTTAGAGTATGACAGTGTTATTACAGTATCACAGTAACAGTATTTAGCGAGGGGAGACAGGAGTATTTTGATTTGCAGTACATGTAGGAACTCTTCCATTACTCAGGATCAATAGTTTTGAATTGGCAAATCAATGTGAGATGATGCAGAACTGTTTCTTTCTCTGCACTGTATTAAGCTGCGTGTGTAAAATCCATCCCAGAATAATGACTGGAGGGCCACGGCAGCAAGACAAATATTGGTGGAGATAATACATCCAGCCCATCGTCCAATTTCATTAATTGCCGTTCCGCTCCTCCTTCTTTTTCCTCCATCGCTGGTTATCAGCAGAGGTTCCGTTCAGGACGCAGCGCAAACCACTTCATGAAGAAGAGTTACGATTCTGAGGGATCCAGAGGAGCGAGCAGAAGAAGAAGAAGAATGTATTTGTCTTATAGGTGCAATGCACGTAACATACACACAGATGCAGGGAGACATGACAATATTTAACCTCTGCAGTTCTCATATCCTTGCTGTGCTTCCTCCTTGGTTCCCGGGGACCGATTCCAGACGATGAGTCCAAGTCGTGGTCAGGGAGATGTTGTGCATCGATTTAATTGGGGTCCTTTTTCATGTTGGAGGGGGAAACCCCACACGGAAAGGACCCTAATCGGGAGATAACTCACCTGAGCTTGGCGCCAACAGCGCCCCGGACGGGAATCGAACCCAGGACCTTCTTGCAGTGAGGCAGCGGTGCCAGCACCGTGCCACTGGCTAGGCCGGCCGATCCCCTCTGCAGCCGTGCATTCAGCTAAATTTGAGGATAATTTGCTCGAGGAATACACTTCTGTGTGGGTCTCCACCCACAGGTACAGGTTGATAGAGGGAGTCGAATTCTTTCTGGCGGTGGGGCGCCGACATGGTGCAAGTTTTTATTTCAAATAATGAACGGAGAGGCTGGCCAAAACAGGGACATCAAATAACAGACCATTAATCAGGGTCTGGTTTCTGCTCTGTCGCGATCTGGTCCACAGGCTGCTGGCGTCCTGCACCACACGATCCCCACTGCAAGACAAAAAAAAACAAAACATGAGAAGACTCTTCTAGCCTGGTCCAACCAATCACCGCTAATGGGGCTGATTGGGTGGACCCGGTACAGCTGCGCTGCGGCGGGAAGAAGCCAGCGCCGTCACCTGCAGACCGTGGCTTAACCACGCCCCTTCGTCTGCCACAACCTCTTCTAGTCATTAGAGTTTATAGTAATTCTGACTTTGGCCGCATTTGAAACTAAGATCTTGTTTTTATTTTTACTTGTCACAAAGATGCAGGTGGTATGCAACTCTTGAAACCTTTTGAGATGCTGGCAGGTGTTTTCATAATTCCACAGATGCTACGCTAGCTGAACCCATATGCAGCCATGCATTGAGCTAAAACAGGTTAGCATTCACCACCGGACCGTACCGGACATGGATGGAGGGATGAACTTGGTATCGTCTGAATCTGAGTCAAATTGACCAAAAGCTGATTTCTCCCCCAGAAATGAACGATCCCCTCTAAAAAAAAGTCTTTATCTCAGCGGCGTCCGAATGTCAGCGCGGTGAGACGACGTGTTGGAAGTGGGACGTCCGTCCACGTGACGGACGGAGAGCGGGACGCTTGATGACATGTTAATCAGGTGGCGGCGGCAGGAGGCGGAGCAGATAGGGAGCTTGAGATGGAGGTGGAGGTGGAGATGTGATGGAGATGTCTGGATGTGGGATGTGTTGTGGGAGGCGGGGCCTGTTGGGGGGAGGGGTAATGAATGGCCCTCATTTGCATATATGTCGCCAGCTTCCTTGTTTACTCAGAGGTGTTTGCCGAGCGACGCTCCCCGAGGAGGAGGCCGCTTCACACCGACTTCTCGGGTAAACAGCACTATGCTAATGCATGCAAATACACACACTCACACACACACACACACACACACACACACACACACACACACACACACACACACACACACACACACACATGCAGTAAACTTAGCATTTAACAACCTGTGAGGGACTACTATCAGTGTTTATTGCAGTCACTGCCTCTCATCTACACTTGAAAACAAACATGAGCTTTACTCTGTTTTTACTTCATTTAATGTTATATTACACACAGCGATGCATTATAATACAATATTCACTGATGCTATTTTTATCTATTTTTAATATTATCTATCTATCTATCTATCTGTCTATCTATCTATCTATCTATCTGTCTGTCTGTCTGTCTGTCTGTCTGTCTGTCTGTCTGTCTGTCTGTCTGTCTATCTGTCTGTCTATCTATCTATCTATCTATCTATCTATCTATCTATCTATCTATCTATCTATCTATCTGTCTGTCTGTCTGTCTGTCTGTTTGTCTGTCTGTCTAGCTACCTGTCTGTCTGTCTGTCTGTCTAGCTACCTGTCTGTCTGTCTGTCTGTCTGTCTATCTATCTATCTATCTATCTATCTATCTATCTATCTATCTATCTACCCATCCATCTACAATCTATTTCCAGACCAAACATTAATCTGCAATTAATTTCTCCCGCAAAGGTTCCGTTAAGAGTCACACCACATGTATTTAACATGTTCTTTTCTACTTTTCAACATCTATTTAATGGATACTATTTAATTTGGATTTGGGGAATGAAAGATTTATTCAGAAAGAACTTTGAACTCCAGCTGCACGTCAGACTGATTCCTATCCTCCGTCATTTTCCCTCCTTCATATCGTCCGCCCTTGTGTACGTCCTCGGACGGACAAGCCAGGCCGACGGGTCGCGCTCCTCATCTCTACATAGAATAATGGGATTGTTTCCGTGACGACGGGGCCAGCCAGCGGGGGGCAGCATCCAGAGAACCCCAGTCCATCCCCCCCTTAGTCCGTCCCCCCATCCCGCTATGCCTCCATCCCTTCGTCCTCCATATTCCCCCTGATCCGTCCGTCCTTCCGTCTACCCCCGTCCCCCTTATCCTTCCCTTCCTCCATCCCTCTGTCCCTCCATCCCTCCATCCCTCCGTCCCCCTGCTCCGTCCTCCAGCTCCAGATCCGCTGTCAGAGTGATGGCGAGTAGTTCAATAATTCAGATCAGAGCTCATGTTTATTAATGCGCGACATCTGTGCAAACACGGAGTGGAGACGGCAGTTTATTGTAATTGCCCGAGCAAACACACGCTGAAAGAAGCAATTTCAAGTTACAATGAGGCAGCGAGGTATGAGGATGCGAGGGAAGTGGCTGCAAGGGATGAGGATGCGAGGGATGAGGATGTGAGGGAAGTGGCTGCAGGGGATAAAGGATGCAAGGGATGAGGATGCGAGGGAAGTGGCTGCAAGGGATAAGGATGTGAGGGAAGAGGATGTGAGGGATGAGGACGCAAGGGATGAGGATGCAAGGTATGAGGATGCGAGGGAAGTGGCTTCAAGGGAGAAAGATGCAAGGGTTAAGGATGTGAGGGAAGTGGCTGCAAGGGATAAGGATGTGAGGGATGAGGATGTGAGGGATGAGGATGCGAGGGAAGTGGTTGCAAGGGAGGAGGATGCGAGGGATGAGGATGCATGGGATGAGGATGCAGGGTATGAGGATGCGAGGGAAGTGGCTGCAAGGGATAAGGATGTGAGGGATGAGGATGTGAGGGAAGTGGCTGCGAGGGATGAGGATGCGGGGGATGAGGATGCAAAGGGTGAGGATGCAAGGGATGAGGATGCGAGGGAAGTGGCTGCAAGGGATGAGGATGCGCGATGAGGCCGCCACCACTGCCTGGTGTGACGGAGGTTCTGAACGAGGGAGGAGCCGCGGCCGTGGAGGAGAGATAATCATCGCTGTTGAAGATCCCATTAGTTTCACTCCTTTAAATCATTTTAGTTGAACTCCCAGATTCCCATCACGACTGGTGATATGCATTCTATGAAAAAATGAAATAATAATAATCATAATAATAATAAATATTGCTGCAGGCAGCAATGCATGCAGCTACAATTCAAGAAGACATAACCAAATGAATTGTCCTTTAAAAAAATACACTCTTATGTTATAATGGCAACAATTCTGGCTTTGACTATGACGTTTATTGTCGACTCCAAAATGAGTTCTATGAGCTGCTCCAAAGCCGTTTGGCTTCATAATGTCACAATGGTTGTGTTCCTAATGCGATGCACTTCATTTAAAGGAGCATACAGCTCAATTAAATGTGGCACTTGGTCTACTGGTAATACTTGAGCCTGATTCTTTTAAAACATAATAAATGTTATTAGTAATAAAGTAATGAGGTAATAAGGGTTATACTACATTATCCACGTTCCAAACACAGGCTCACAGGTAACCTGGATTGAGCTGTTTTCTTCCTCTTCTTTTCTGGTTTTTAATGACAGCTGTCACTCCCGGATCTGGATGGCTGCGCTTCTGCGTATGTACAGCCTGTCAGAGTTTGTGTCTTAAATTCCTGTAGTTTATAGTCCAGTGATTAGAAAAAAAAAATTGAGAGAGTAGAGTATCTTGGCTATTTACAAATGGCGGGTTTCTGAATGATGTGAGGCGCCATGTCCCGTGTCGTGCCATGGTGACCCCGTGATGCAGTGACTCCGTGTGACCAGTCAGTAGTCTGCAATGTTCTCACGTGGCATTTTGGTATTGTTAACAGGGGTTACAAAAAGACAGCTTTTGACTAACTTCTATTACAAATATGGACCGATGTGGATCAAATTTGGATGACGGCGTATGTGACTGCCCCGAATATAACTATCTGTCGTTCATGTCTATGGGTTCTGTGGTTTCTGAGCGCCAGACACTTCATATAATGATGATGAGGAAGATTAACAAAAACAATAGGGTTCCCGCCCTTTGGGCTGGACACCTTATGATTGGTTTTTTTTTAAATAAGTAATAATAATAATAAAAAATAGTATTGTGATAATTATTATTATTGTGATTATTATTATGATTATGATTATTATGGTTATTATGCTTGTTATTATTGTGATTATTATTATGATTATTATAATAATCATAATAATAATTATTATTTATATTATAATGAAAAGAATCATAATAATGAAGATTCTGGGTGAATAAATAAATAATTATGATTATAATGATAATAATGATGATGACAAAAATAATAATAATAATAATAATAATAATAATAATAATAATAATAATAATAATAATACCAAAATCCTTTACTTAATCTTAAAACCGACGTACATAACTGGAATGCGTTATACTATCGAAATTCAAGGTAGAAAGGATTTTTTTGACAGTGTAGCCCCTGCACGTCGCATAATCGTAGCGTTAAATACAGCAGCCCTCGCTAATTGGAGCGTGCTGGGTTTCAGCTTCCTGTTGGAGCCACTCGTACATTCTGATCCCAACGTTTTTATTTCCTAATTGAATTTTTGCCAAACCTTTAATTAAGTGGCGGCTCTGAGTTTTTATTGAATTCACCCCAGTATTTGTGGGAGATTACGGCGGCGGGTTTGATATATTTAGTTTCCTTTAATGTGATCACAGTGGCGGCGTGGCGGCGCAGATGGCGCGGTGCGACTGGGGGGCCTGTTCTCCTCCAGGTCCTTGTGTCCCCGGGAGGACGGGGGATGACTGATGTCTCCACCCGACGCCAAGACGCCGTTTACCTTCTAAGGAGCCAGTTTCACAGCTCTGGGTCTTCAGATATCCAATGCATAAAGAGGAAACTCCAGGTTTTTGGGGGGAATTTCCCAGGAGCTAGGCTAGTTGATCCCATCTGCAGCCTTGTATTGGGCTAACAATAAGAATGGATTCTGTCAATATCACTGTACTGGACACACCGGGATGAAATTGGTGTCTGAATATGGGTAAGAGAGACGCCTTCTTGTTTTAAAATCGTTCTGAAAATCAAACCAAACTCAAACCAAATTTTACAATTTTCAATTGAATTCAAAATTCTTTATTTATAATTCCTGGCCCAGAAAGAAAAAAATCCCTTTCCCTCCTTCCATGCATTGTTCCTCTGGATTGATGCTGATCAGCAAATCCACATCAATCCTGCAGTAGACTTTTGTGTTCTGAAACTGGATATTTTTTACCTCATCTTGTAAAAACCAGGCGATTAATCTAATTTTAAAGAAAAGCTCTGCAGTATTTTTTCTTAAACATAAACCTTTTTCTTTGGCGATTGGGAGTCCAGTGTTCGGAGTCAGAATCTTGTTGTGCAGCCGTAGGATGAATCCGTTTTCTTAACACTAGATCACTTCAACGGATTCTGATGCCTAATCACTCGAGTCGACAATGATCCCAATGCTCGAAAAATCAGGATTAGCTAAAGAAGATACTTCAGTTTTCCTTCAAGCTTAAAGCACCATGTGTGTACCAAGTGTAACACTCTTCTTTGTGCCTCACTTTTGTGTATATATCCTATATCCTGATATCCTAGCCCAGGAGAAGCTGGGCGAGGATATTGCCTTGAGCAGGTGAAACGTTACTCAGGGAACAGGCAAAAACATTGTTAACAAAGAGTAAAAGAAGGTTTCTTTGATTAATTTCTTGCACTATAACTTTAATGCATTCTATGTATTCTATTTTTTTACGTTATGCATTCTATGTACTTTTATAATGTGTTTCTTTTTCATTTTTTTCTTTATGCTTTTTATGTTTTTCTGTAAAGCACAAATCCACATTGCACAAGCAATTTCCTTGTTGTTGAAACGTGCTATATAAATAAACTCGCCTTGCCTTTCCTGTTGTATGAAAGTATTTAAACAATAACCAGCAGCAACCTGTCAACTTTATTGTCAATATTCTATTAGCTGAACCGTCGTCCAAATTAATATTCCTCCTCTTGCTGCAGTTTGTAGAGGCCTCCAGAGTGTGTGTATTCAGTGTGTTCAGTGTGTGTGCGTGTGTGTGTGTGTGTGTGTATGCACGTGTGCGCGTGGGCGTGCGTCTGTGTGTGTGTGTGTGTGTGTGTGTGTGTGTGTGTGTGTGTGTGTGTGTGTGTGTGTGTGTGTGCATGTGTTGTAGTCACTACTAGTTCATTGACAAAGTGTTTAGGTTGCAGCTCTGTCTGATGCTGTGGGATTAGAAAATCCAGTTTATGATTGATAGATTTATTTGTCATCACTGCCCCCTCCCCCCCCCCCCCCCCCCCACACACACACACACACACACCCCGCACTCCCCCACAGCCGACGGCGGCCATTAATCAGTGTAAATAACGCTGCTCTTATACACACATCAGGACGACACGGCTGACACCCGGGAAGGGTATTTACCACAAACAGGCGGTGGACCGACGGACGGAGGGAGGGGAAGGAAGAGAAAAGGAGGAGGAGGTGAAGAAGGCGAGGCTGCGATGCTGCTGACGCCACCGCGGGAAAATTGGTGTTTTCTGCTGCGTGGCAGGGCCAGGCGCAGGGCGCAGGGTGGAGGGTGGAGGATCCTGGGGCGGTGGAGCGGGGTTTGATTAATGGAGCGATCGCATCACGTCCGACACCTCGAAAAAAAACACAGCAAGTTGATCTGCGGAACATCGAGGAGGAGGAGGAGGAGGAGGAGGGCGCTGGGACGACGAAGACGACGAGGGTGAGGAAGATGCCGAAGAGGACGAAGACGATGACGACAAAGACGATGAAGACGACAAAGATAACCACGAAGGCAACAGAGACGACGAGCACAATGAAGACGATGAAGACGAGAAATACCAAGACGAACTGCAGCCGCTACAGTCCTGCGGAGCCACGTTGGGTGGGTCTAAAGAACGAGTCCAGGAATGAGGATCAATGTGGATGGGACGATATGTCTGTTTGATATGGACACGGTGATCTGAGACTAGATCTGGTCCGGGATCGTAATATTGAGATGTAGTTAAATGCAGATGCAATACAGTCAAATAATACAAAGTGAATATGGCGATATCGATATTATATCAATATATATATTCAATATGTTTTTTTGATATTCATTAGTACTGAGTATAATATCGAGTTTCTGTTATGAGACTACATGTTCTGGGTTTTGGTTTGTGATATAATTAAATGGTATCTTCGAGGCCGTCGTGCAGTAAAGTAACGCCAACCAAAATCCCAGACGATATCTCGTCTCACATCGCGATACGATGTGATGTTGATACCGTGATATGTCTTCTTAGACCCGTTCCACTGTCTTCATCGATGGTCGAAATATTCATGCCTGCGTATAAATATCTTAGGATATTTACACACCAAAGTGTTGTGAAATGATCGATATTGTGGCATTGGTCAAAGCACATTGTCATATTTGATTTTGTCAACGTCACCCAGCCGGTACTTTCAACACTTTTGCTCCCTCATCTCACAACTACCCACCGCTTCTTTGACCATTTCAGTTGTGTTAATGGATTATTAACATTGTTCTATTCTTTAAATTGCCACCATTACCGATGTTAATACATCAAGGCCATATAACAATGATGCCAACAATTATCGGGTGTTTATTGCCCCGAACAACAATGGTCAAACATTTCCACCCGCTCATTTAATCTGCTTCTATTGTTGTCCAAAGAAACAATCTGATTGGGCGGATTCTCCGGGGCTGCGCTCCACCCGAGGTGTGCTATTATCTTTGCATAAACGCACACCTTGTCATTATTTATCGCTTAATTAGCGCGGCGCTTAATTAAATCGGCATTAATCAAGGAGACAGGGGTGGCGCTGGGGGAGCGCTTTACACATGTTAGGGATACTCTACTTTATTATCCAAGGAAACATAAATCACGCTCGCCCCGCTGGAGTTGGCTGATAGCATTTGGTTGCCGCGTGAGGCGGACGCCCAAATTCCCAGAGTTCCAGAGGGACGAGATGAACAACCCCATCAGAGGCCGTTACGAGAACAGACGCAACTAAGATGGAGCAGGGACAAAAACCTTCCCCGCTGTGAAAGAGGAACGAAGAAGGCTGCGATGAAGGGTGGGTCCGGTGTCTGCCAGCGAGTTTGAAGCTGTGGACACTCATCTGAACGGAAAACAGAACCAACACTTTACCCAAGATGTACTACGTCTTCCACAACTACATACAAATGATAAGATAAGATAAGATAAGATAAGATAAGATAAATACATAAAACATAAAACATTTGTGCGGCGCTCATTCAGCTGACTTTAGTATGGGAGCAAAGGAGATCAATGTCTTTGCAGACTTACTACATGCTAGGTGCTACCATTTATCCATATAGGCTGTCATGGTAGGCACCCTAGGTGTCTTGCCCTCACAGCGCATTGTCGGATACACAATGCAGCCTCGTGTGCAGTGTTTGCATACCACCATATGTCACCAGATGTAGCGCTGTATACCATCCTGGTACTGTTTGATGCATACTGTGGTTTCGGACGTGCCAAACACCTCTTTGTTGTACTAAGTAGTAGGCAAGTACGACATTTCGGACGCAGAACCAGAGTTGAGATCACCTTGAAGCAGACCTCACGCAGCAATAAACACCACAGAATGAATGCCGGAATGCCGCCGTGTACCTTTCCAAAGCTTTTGACTTCCTATTGAGTTCAGAATCATAGCGAATGACGGGACGCAGTCTATGATGCGCGAAGCAGAAATTGATCGGCTCCATATCAAAGCCGTTTAAAGTGACATCTGCTTTGCTGTCCGCGGCTCCTGGCGTGTGGCTTACCGGCGGTAAACTGTCGTGTCTCCACTGGTTCGACTCATAACATCCGGTGTTTTACAGGACTGAGAACAAGACCAGCCCGGCCTCAAGGCGGCATACAGTACAAATGCAATTATGAATTTTACCTCTCACATGCACACACACACACGCACACACATGCACACGCATGCACGCACGCGCGCACACACACACACACACACACACACACACACACACACACACACACAATTGTATTTTTAATTTTACCACCCGGATCAAAAATGTGTCTTCTACACGGAGACAAAAGGGGGATCTGCGAGATATTTTCAGCTGAAAATGGTGTTGGCCTCCCGCTGGAAGTGAGCAGGCTCCACCGGGCTCCGTCTTAATGGAGAGGGGGGAGGTGGGGACTCCCTGTGGAGAGGGAGATGGTGCTAGAGGTGGTGGGAATGGCTGGTGGAGGTGGAGGGATGGGGGCTGGAAGGGGTTGACTGGGTGTAATTATGGCAGTATTAATGGGAGGTGCGGCGGAGAAGTAGGGAGGTCAGTCCCCGTGGAGATCACCCCCACCCCCACCTCACCCAATCCCAGCGCAAACCACCATCCAAAAAAAAAAAAATAATAAGAAATTGCCTCCCGTTGGCCCACCGCTAAGAGGATTTCTCCGTCTGCCCTCCTAGGGCCCGGAGTTCGGGTGGGGGTAAGTGGGTGAGTGGGTGGAGTACCATGCTATGGCACCCTGGAAGGCCCTGATTAGCTCCCCCTGCCAGCCAAAGCCCCCACCATGCAAATTGAGGAAACCCCGGTACTTTACGGGGGTAAGTAGAAGGGAGGGGGGTTGGCAGAGTGGGGGTGGAGGGGGTAGGGGTGTAGGCTTGTCAGTCAGGCTTGGCCGTCCCTTGATGCGCTCCCATTGTAATTCTGGGTGTGCTAGTTGTTCCCTCTCAGATAGGAGCGCAAGGTTGATTCATCCCCACGGGATCGTTAAAAGGTGGATCCGCAAAGTTTTCAAAGTGACTGGAATGAGTGGGGGGCGGGGGGTGGGGGCTCCCTTGTCAGCTTTTTCCTCCATCACAGGAAGTGGTATTTTTTTGAAGATTTTGCTGTCTGAGTGTCTGGTAATGCATTGTAGGGATTCTTTGACAGTGTGCAGCTCCCCCAGGGGAGAGCAGGAGGAGCTGGCACCTGAAGCTCTGGGATGTTGTCTGTGGGCGATTCCACTCGTCTTCCACTCCCTTCCACCCACTAAGTGTTGTTCATTTCCAGTCTCCACGGAAGCTATTAGGCAGGTTTTTATCGCAGTTTTATTGCTATCGTTTAGCAACCTGAGGGGTCACTTCTGAAACGTGCAGCCGTCGCCAGCAACGAACCACAAAAATAAAGCGGGGGCTTAAGGAAAGAAAACAAGCGGAAAGTTCTGACGGAGGAAAAGCTTCAAACTTTATTTTTAATGGACGGGGTAGGTCACGGAGGCACATTCTCGACCAGATAATGTTGGTTTCCTTGCCGAGCCGTACCGCTGCTCTCTGCTCTGGTCTTAGCCGAACAACCTTTCCCATGAACCTTTGTGAGGCTCGTAGAGGAGTGGTTTGGAAATTTTCTGCTGCATTGTATCCCAGAAACATGATAACACATAAAAAGCTAAATAACTAACACTCCGTCCTGCCTCTGAAAGGGGAACGCGCGGTTAATTGGGAGTGGGGAGGCATGCCTTACCTTTCTGGAGTCGCATGCTTAAAATTCTGTCCGATGGAGCCTATCCTATCGTGGTTGCTTGGTGTGGTCGTAGCCTAGCAACCTTTATCAAGGGTCCTCATGGCCTTGACATGGCATCTGCTCCACTTCTTCCCACTCCCACCCCTCTCAAAATGCCGCCATCCCTCCACAAAACAGACCTTGAGACCTTGAAACTTGGTGTAAATTTTGCACCCTGGGAGTCTCGCCAAATCCGGTCTGAGCGGACGTGGGACAGCGGAGGACTCAATCCCTGAGCTAAACAAAACCCCTGCTTTTTCTGGGAAGGAAAACTCAAAATAATTCCCGGACGAGGAAGAACCCCGAGCACGGAGTGCAGCGCTGCTCTGAAAACAACCTCCAGAAATCGGAACCTTTCACACTCCAGAGTTTTGAAATCGCAGAAATGTGCCCTGCGGGGTTGTCACGAGTGTCAAAAGCGTTTTTTTTGACTCCTCTTGTTTGTCTGCCTTGTTTCGGCCACATCCCAGAGAGAGAGAGAGAGAGAGAGAGAGAGGGTGAGAGAGAGAGAGAGGGAGAGGGAGAGAGAGGGAGAGGGAGGGAGAGGGAGAAGCCTGCTTTCCCACTTCAATGCACATGAATCCATACCTCGGTCCATGGACCACGGTGGGGCTCCTTCACCCGGAGCCCCATTAGGGAGCATGTTAAGCCTGGATGGTCCCCGTGAGCATCGATCTGGCCCTGACCTTGGCAGCTCCAGCGCCACGCTGGGTCCATTTAGCCTCAGGACCAGAACTTCCAGCTCATCTATTTAGCATCCCTCACTCCAGGAAGCTGATGGAAGACAGGGAAGAGGAGGAGGAGGAGGAGGAGGAGAATGAGGAGAGGGGACTCTGAGACGTCTACTGGGCTTCTTCCTCCATCTTTACCGATCTTCCCTCGAAGTCGTCATTCCTGTCATCGCCTTGCTCCGTTCTTGGTACTGTTGAGTTGTGTTTGTGTGTGTTTTCATGTTTTTATGTAACTACTTTTGTGTGTGATTGGTATTATTAGTGTCAATGTCAACTTGGAAGCAAATTGATCTGATGTTTGTTTGTTAGGTGGTGTCATCTCAAGCCCTTTGGGGTTTCGTCCAAACCACCACTGAATTGTATTGTCCTTTGTCTGTGTACACGCTGTTATTCCTTTGGATTGCACAATAAAATAAACGACAGTACTACATTTAATAAAAAATGAAAAGAACCGATAGCTTTTAATAAATTGTTTGGTATCTTCGTTTCCTTATAATTTGTGAATATTAACAAGGGAATAATACTCTTTACTTACTACTTTCTACCACTTTTTTTTTTTTAACGATAGATCCACAAATGGCAGTCTGGTAACTTGCGTGGTAGTGATGATGCATCACTGTCACTTTCACTTTCACTTCAGGGGTAGACAAAATCAGGAAGCTGCAGAAAAAAAGTAATTTATCATCGTATACATACATATATATATATATATATATATATATATATATATATATATATATAGTCATTGATATTGGAAGCACTTTCGTGTCACGTCTGCAACAACTTTAAGAGTTAATAATTACAGTCAATCAGACGATAATCAATAAGTTATCAATTGCATCTGAGCCAGTGCATCATTAGAACTCACATTACTCCCAAAACGTCATTAAATTAATATAAAGTATTCCTCTGACATTTATTGATAGCAGAAAATGCGCTCAAAGACATAATAGAATGTTTTTTAATTTACTGAGTGTGATATTACTAATGATGTGCTGCTGTATTAAATCATATTTCTAATATGATAATGGCTTAGTTATTGGTATCCAATTCATCATCAGCCTGTGGTTTGTAAAGAGTCCTGAACAGATGCTGCTCTAAAGTCTTACCTGGACATTTCATCTCTCCTCATCCCTTCATCACTCATTTCTAAAGGTTGAATTAGACTCCGATGAAGGGCGGCCATCGTCTTCCTCCGCTGGCAGAGTGGCCGCCTGAAAGGAGAGGAAGAGGAAAAGAAGGAGGAGGATTAAAGGGATGGCAGCGCTTCCATCCTCCACATTTGTCATTCGTTAACGCTCTTGACCTGAAAATCACGGCGGCAGCAAACAAGTCGCGTCATGTCGGCAATTTATTTAACATGACAAAGTGATAACAGCAGCAAATGGGCGTCTGCGCGGGAACGACGGCGCCGCAAATTGAAACAGCGGAGAGCGAGAAACGATGGATCACCCAAGATGATGGAAAACCCAAGAAGAAGGAGGACAAGCGCCTTACATTACATCTACTTCTCGAGCGGAGACGCCGCGCTCTCCACCCCGGTGCCTCAAGGTGGGGCAGCGGTGAGACGCGGTGAGAGCCGACGGCAGTGCAGCCGCGCTCCAAAAAGTGCATTTCATTCTTATAATTCCACTACAACAAAACGCCTGCGTGGCCGTGGGCTCTGCTTGAACGGTTTGTCCGATTGGAACGGAGCCGGTTCTGCTTGGAGAGCTGGGACTCAGCCCCAACCACGCCTTCACCGGAGGGAGGGAAGAACCCGTTCTCCAGAACTGTACTTACTGACTTAGAGAGGGCATTTCATCTGGGAGTCAGAAAATCTGCAGTTTGACATTAAGTGTGAGAGGTTCAGATTCCCGGAGCTCCAGCTGGTGTTCAGGGCTCGTCCTTGGAGGTGAATTCTTTCGGCTTTTCCTTCCCAGAATAACAAAAAAAAGGTTTTCGCTCGACTGGCGTCTGTTCCGTGTTCACATGCTCACTTACCTTGAGTTGCTGATTCCAGGGAGATTATTTCAAAGACCCAGAGTTTTCTGTGCGAGAGCGCCGCTCAATCACTCCACTTAGGAACGTCTTGAGGAATTTTTCCTCCGCTAAATTTCTCTCTGACTCTCTCTGGTACTCGTCTCGTGGTCGCTGCTCTTCTCTGCACGTTGGTCGTCTTTGTTTCTCCGTCTTTTTGAAGCAGACCTTTTGATTCCGCCGTCGTTCTGTCAGGGCTGATGCTTTCCAAGTGTGAAAAGATATTCCCTTTATAAGATATTTTCCCCTTTTGATTTTCCTCTCCACTAAGCGACTCAGACGCACCAGTCAGAAGCAATCAATCAGCGGAGTCGAGCGTTTGGGAGAGCGGTCCGACCTGGGCCGGGCGCGGTACAT
>NC_137189.1:25714008-25726508 GCF_960531495.2 Zeus faber
TTAGGTCCGGATTAGGTCTATATTAGTTCTATATTAGGCCAGGATAAGGTCTATATTTGATCATCTCTAGATGATGTCAGATACATTGAGATTAACTCTATTTTAGGCCTAGATATGGTCCATTTTAAATCTTGATTAGCTCTATATTACAGATAAAATTTAAAATATACAATTATAAACACACAAACATGCACACACACACGCACGCACACACACACACACACACACACACACACACACACACACACACACACACACACACACACACACACACACACACACACGCACACAGTTGCATTGAAATGTTGTTTCTTCTTGTTTTTCTGTTTCCGGTCAGAGGTTTCAGGGTTGCACAAGGTGAGTCTCATGGAGCTGCAGAATGGAGGAAAAACATAATGCTGGATTTGCTGTTTATTTTTTATTTTTTTGTTTTTTTTTTCTTTCTTTGTCATTTATTTCTCCATTGTTGGTTTTATTATGTCTTGTTTCTGCATCTTCTTCTCTTTCAATTCAACCCAACACATTGAACACATTGTTGATACGCACTTTTTTCCTCGACTTTCTAACACACTCACCTTACTTTCGAAATGACTTAAGATACTTTAAATATGAGGTTTTATCTTACCCGCCAGACCTTCCACCAAACGTTTTTCCAAACGTCAGTTTGAGAAACACCTGCGAAAAATGAAAAACGTGCGTGTGCTCACGTCCAAACACACGTTCGCGCACAATGCATCAGTGTGAACTGCAGGTCCTTGGTATGTGGAGCCGCCGTCCATTCATCTCCCCATGCATGCATGTGTTTGTGTGTGGGTGTTTATCCCACGTGCATGCTGGTGCTAATGTGTGTGTGTGTGTGTGTGTGTGTGTGTGTGTGTGTGTGTGTGTGTGTGTGTGTGTGTGCGTGCGTGCAGGTGAGTGGGCGTGCGCTCATTAATCTAGGGGCGTGACGGACCCCGCGTCCGTCCAAGCTGCTGCCTGTCGGAGCGGCGGCCGGACGCTGATTTATGGAGGAAATGCGGCACATTCTAACCCATCTGTAGCCATTACCCCGACAGCCAAGGACACCTCCACCTCCCGCTTGCTGGCTGGCTGGCGGCCCACAATGCTTTGCTGCACTCTGCGGGGCGGGCAAGGTGGGTAGGACCGGACCCTTCACCTAGGGTCCTCGCCACCCCATCGCTGTCTCATGGAACATTCCTGTCATCAGATGTTGACGTGTTTCTAACGATGCTGAGCATTTATTTCATTGTTGTTGTGATTTGTTTGTCCCAAATACCTGACGCATTAAGTTGAAAACATGACGTCATCCAGTTCAAGGAGATCATAGTCACAACTCAAAGCTTGCATCGCAAGAAGTCGCATGAGTAGAGGTGGGGAAGAAGAGAGGGGGATGGACATCTTTTTCTTGGATAAAATAAAAGATTTAGAAATAAATGGGTGGGGGTCCGAGGAGGCGTGGCCTCTGCCTCCCCCACGCTCCACCGTTCCCATGAGAGGAAGAGCAAGAGGAGGAAAGAGACGGAGAAGGGCCTTCAGGTGCGAGGGCCCGGAGGAGGAGGAGAAGGAGGAGGGCTGATGGAGGGGGCCACACAGATATACATCTGCAGCCCGAAATGAGGGAGGGAGAGCGAGAGAGAGAGAGAGAGAGAGAGAGAGAGAGAGAGAGAGAGAGAGAGAGACTCCAAACATCTCAAAGAATTGGGGGAGGAGAAGGAGGTGGGGGTTGCAGGGGTGGGTGACAAGTGGTGGATGACGGCTGAAGGGGGAGAGGGGGGAGAGCGGGGAGGGGGGGTTGAAGTGGGGTGGAACAAGTGGCATGGAGGGGCAGGGGGGGTGGGTTTCCCATGGTCCACTACCCTGCGCCCTCTCTCCCACCTCCCCCCAAACACCCGGTCCTCTCAATCTGGAGGCCTCCCTCTCTCTCTCACTCGCTCTCTCTCTCTCTCTCTCTCTCGCTCTCTCCCCTCCTCCCCCTCCTCCTCCTCCCCCCCAGCTCAGTTTCAGTCCGCAGGGTCGCTGTGTTTTCAATGAACTGATACAGATGAAGAAGTCGCACACAATGGATGGATTACGCTCAACCCCCCCCACCCCCCACCACCCCCACTCACCCATTCACACACACACTGACACAACCCCCACGTGCACGCCCCCCACGGGCACGGCCCTAACCGCAGAAGCGCACAGACGAGCGAATGGCGACATGAGAACGACTTTCTATTGGTCGTAACGCGCGTGCGTACATGCACGACTCCATTCTGAGACTTCAAACAAACAAACATGCACGCGCACACACACACACACACACACACACACACACACACACACACACACACACATACATACATACACACATACATACACACAGTGTTGGAATATGCCGGTTATCCGTGCGCTCACTTCTTAGTTTAAATTCAAGCGTTTAGCCACCACCTCATGAATAAGATTAACTGAACAGCACTGTTTCAGACCATTAACCCAAGGCCGATATAAACAAGATCAGGTCTAGATTAGGTCTAGATTAGCTCAAATGTAGGTCTATATTAGGACTAGTTAAATATAGATTCGGTCTAAATAAGATATAGATTAAGTCTAGATTAGGTCTACAGAAAATATACAGTAGATTATGTCTAGATTAGGTCCAATGGTATCGGAACTACTGGTTGCTCCCAGGGTGAGGACCAGGACGTAGGGGGATGCAGCCTTTAGTGTCCATGGTCCTGGTCTCTGGAACAGCAGAGGGCCTGAGACATGCACATCTTTAATCTTTAGTCTTTTCATTGAATTATATTTAATTTCATGTATATATTTGTATTACCGTTTTATTTTTTACTTTTATTTTATTATTACATTTTATTTAAAAAAAAGTATAATTAATATTCCCACTTCTTTTACTTTCTTTATTACCATGTTGTAATCCGTATTTTTTAAGTTGAGCACTGCACTGGATTGCATTTTCTCGCCTGAAGGGTGCTCTGTAAATAAAGTTTTATTTGATTTGATTTGGGTCTAGATAAGGTCTAGACTAGATATACGGTAGATTGGTTCTAGATTAGATACAGTTGATTTGGTTGGATTAATTAGAGAGTAGACCTACTCTTGAATTCATGTCTTGATTAGTTCAAGTGTGTCTAGATTAGCTCAAATTTACACCTATATCAGGATAATATTAGATATGGATTAGGTCTATGTTAGGACTATATTGAAAGTAATTAGGTCTATGATACTGTATATCACAATATATCTATAATAGATCTATGTTAGTAGGTGTATATTAGGTTTCTATCTAAAGTTTCAGGTCTCGCTTAGGTTAGTTCCAGATGAGGTCAGATCTCAATTACGTCTACATTAACTCAAGTGTTGCCTCCTATCTCCTAGACAGCCCCAGACTCCTAGACTGATTCCTAGACTGCCTCCTATCTCCTAGACTGCTAGTCTCCATGTCTCCTAGAGCTAGATTGCCTCCTAAATCATAGTCAGAACTTTGGTTCTCAGCATGGGGTCAAACTGGAAGTTCCTTGAAATGATGATGTGATGATGTTGTGTCGGTCGCGTCTTATCACCATGGAGACACCGTACAGTACTTCATACAGTGTTACAGTACGACCTCAATACTGTGTCATGAATTGTCTCCTATCGGACCAGAAGAGAAGATGTGACGTTGGGTTGAAATGTCAGATCCACATCTCAACGTCTCGCTTCCCTGAGCTGCGCTCCGCTTCGGGAGGGACGAGTTCTGTTTTTCTTTTGGGGGGAAGGAGCGAGAGAGCGAGAGGAAGGGAGAGAGGGGGGGGAGGGGAGAGGGGGGGGGGGGGGAGCTCAGGAATAGCATTAGGAAAAGAAGGAAAGGAAAGGAAGAGAAGAAGCAGCCAGCAGGGGGAGGTAATAGAAAAGGAAAGCATGAGAGAGAAGGAGAGAGGGAAAGAGACTCAGGGAGGGAAAGAGGGGGATGGGGTACAGTACAGTACACAGCCTGCAGCCACCTTTAGATGTAGGAGATACAGGAGGATATGCAGTACTGTGTGTGTGCGTGCACGTGCGTGTGTGTGTGTTTATACATAGATAGAGTGTTAATTTACTCAAGTATATAACTACAAATTATATATTATATATTATATTATTTCATATTAATTCATATTATATTATATTATATTATATTATATTATATTATATTATATTATATTATATTAAATTAAATTTCATTATATTAAATTATATTATATTATATTTGCATTTATTGATTTAAAGCATACATCGACTATTGGAGCAACCTCGAATTTAAGTGCATGAGCACCTGTTTCTAAATTCAACCAGGAATCAGAATAAGAGTGTCATTAGTATTTTTATCTTTTTTTTATGTTCAACAATATGATAAGTAGCACTCATCTTGTTAGGGCATTATGCCAAAAAGACTCATAACAAGTCAGCATCAACACAAACAAGAACAGTTAGTCATGGCTAAGATAGGAGCAGGTATTCAGGTGTTGCTGAAAGAGCAGGGTCTTCAGGTGTTTCTTGAAGGTTGTGAGTGTCTCTGCAGAGCGTAGCGAGCTGGGTAGCTCCTTCCACCATTGTGGCACCAGGCATGAGAAGAGTCTGGATTAAGAACTCATTCCACGCAGTGGAGGCACCACCAGCCGCCGCTCATTCATGGACCTCAGAGAGCGTGTTGGGGCCTATGACCTGATACGTGATGCAATGTGTGTCCAGTGACTGCCCTGAAGGCCAGCATCAATGAGTTGAACTCTCTTATATTATATTATTATATTATATTATTATGTTATATCTTATCCCATCTTAATGAAAAGTAATGTAAACAAAGTAATGTTCTAGAGCAGAGAGAACGATAGAAGTAAATAAAATATCACAATGTTGTAAATCAGGGGCCTAAAATGAAAGAAAGAAAGGAAAGAAAAAAAAGAAAGAAAGAAAGAAAGAAAGAAAGAAGGAACATTAAATATAAATGTCTACCTATAATGAACTTGTGTGTAGATTGTGTGGGTGCAAAATCATTTGGTTTCACAAAAGGCGTAAAACATACAAGAGAAATATAATTCACCTTTATTAGTGTGAAAGTATTATGATGAAATCTATACAAACATATTAAAAACAAAGAAAACAAACAAATGGGGACCCCGCAGACCCCATTTTGGGAGCCCCACTTGTAAGTGAAATGCTAAAGTTAGTGAATAAATCAACAAAAGGAAATGTTAAAATTTCACTTTGAATTACCTACCCTTATTTTGAGACGAGAGAATACTCTTTTAGAGGAAGCAGTTTTAGTAACTCTAAAAGTCATCATTTTAGTATTTTTAGAGTACAGTACATTTAGTTGTAACTCATTTAATCAATAATAGAGTGAAGTACAGCAGTAGGAAAGGAGACACCGAGGATGGAGAGAGGGAGGGAGAGGGGGGAAAGGAGGGAGGAAGAGAGAGAGGGGGAGGGAGGGAGGGTATGTGTGTATGTGTGTGTGTGTGTGTGTGTGTGTGTGTGTGTGTGTGTGTGTGTGTGTGTGTGTGTGTGCGTCTTGGCATGTGTGAAGACATCAATACAGAAAGACAGATTCACTGTAGAAATCTGGATTTGAATCGATCTACAGTCATATAGTAGATGTACAGTGTAGATCAACGGTTGTAAAGATTAGTTACAGTATATAGATCTATTACTACTACTAATTACCTCATTTAATGATATGTCTAATCTCACAATTGTTATACACATGTTGTTTGGCAATGGATGATTAGTTATATACTGTACTGTACTCTCTATACTGGGAATGTAATATATATATATATACTGTTATACCTAGATATACTGTATATAGATCTAGATATATATAGATCAACAGCTGTATATATACATCAATGGTTAAATAGATGTAGAGACAGTTATATGGATCTAGATATATATAGATCTACAAGATGTACAGTTGTATAAATACCCCGATCAGCCACAACATTAAAACCACTGACAGGTGAAGTGAATCACATTGCTCATCTCGTTCCAGTGGCTCCTGTCAAGAGGTGGGATATATGAGGCAGCAAGTGAACAGTCAGTCATTGAAGTTGATGTGTTGGAAGCAGGAGAAATGGGCAAGCGTAAGGATCTGAGCCACTTTGACAGGAACCAAATTGTGACGGCTAGACCACTGGGTCAGAGCATCCTCAAAATGACAGGTCTTGTGGGGTTGTTCCCGGTATGCAGTGGTTGGTACCTACCAAACGTTGTCCAAGGAAGCACAGTTGGTGAACCTGTGACAGGGTCATAGGCGCCCAAGGCTCATTGATGCGTGTGGGGAGCAGAGTCCAGCCCGTCTGGTCTGATCCCACAGAAGAGCTACTGTAGCACAAATTGGTGAAAAAGTTCATGCTGGCTAATGCACCCTGCCACAAAAAATAAATGTTCAGGAATGGTTTGAGGAACATGACAAAGGGTTCAAGGTGTTGACTTGGCCTCCAAATTCCCCAGATTCCAATCCGATGGAGTGGGTGCGATGTGCTGGAGCAACAAGCTCGATCCATGGAGGCCCCACCCCGCAACTTCCAGGACTTAAAGGATCTGCTGCTAACGTCTTGGTGCCAGATGGCACAGGACACCTTCAGAGGTCTTGTGGAGTCCATGCCTCCAGGGGTCAGAGCTGTTTTGGCAGGAAGGAGGGGGAGCTACACAATATTAGTGGTGGTTTTAATGTTGTGGCTGATCAGTGTAGATGTACAGATGTTCAGAAGTACAGTTATACAGGACGATCCTTGTGAGTTGAAGAAGAATAGTCTTTTCCTAGAACTAACACCCATAGAATACGTAGAATGAACTGGAATTAAACATTTTGAATCAACTTTCTGGTTGCGTGGATGGCGACGTTTCCATGGTGATCCATCAGCAGCTGCCGTGGCGGGCCCCAAGAGCAGGGGTCCCGGGGGTCTCGGGGGCCGCCTGTCTCTTCTAAACGAGGCCAGACGCTGCAGCGACGACGGCCGCACCAATTAGTCCTGTGGGGGGCGCCACGCCCAGGTTAGCGCCGGCTCACGGTGATGAATCAACGCTTTGGAGACGCCGCTCCCGGCGCTTTCCTCTGGGCGGTGTCGTGGCGGCGGGCAACGTGCAGTCGGGGCTGATTAGCAGGGCATCGCGCGGCCTCCTTCACGGGGTCGGCGCCCAACCATGCCGCGTGAAATCAATTGAAAGCTGGCAGGAGTTAGCGCCCAGGCTAACGCTAACGCCAGCGTGTCCTGAGCGTCTGCCAGCGCGGGCACTGGATTCCAGAGCGGGTCGCGGCTTCCAGGAGGAAGCGCTGTGCAGCGGATCTGACAGTATGATCCTGCCCATAGTGGTAGTCGGAGGAAGTGCGTCTGGGTTTTGCATCCCATAATATGTCAGGGAGAGGGGGAGAACTGATTCCCCCCCCCCCCAGAACAACAGAGAGTTCTTTGCTCAGCTGGGTCCATGAATGAGAGTAAAAAAGAATGAGAGTGTAGTGTTTACCAAGTGTGAACAAAAATTGTAAAAGACACACAATTAACTTATATAAAAATTGATTTATTGACAGTGAATATGGTTACATCCAACGCTAATGTTGATAGCGTCATGAACATCATAATTATTTATACTTATAGTTATATAAATATATACTATATATCATTTTTTGTGACTCATTTACTTAGTTTTAAGTCCAGTTCCAATAAAAATCTTGACCGACATCACTCCCTGTCGTTGTGTCCTGCCCAAACTTATCACATGAGTTGAAAACACTGAACCAGGGGCGGGGCTTATCACTGAGGAGTGGAGCTTATTGCAGAGCGTCACCTGAGCGCGTGCGGAATCCGACTCTCCAATATAAATGAATGGACGTCCGGTTTGATCGTGACGTTTGTCGGATTCGGTGTAAAGCCGGCTTTATTGCAGGTAGAGTATGATCTCATTTGTACTTCTTGACCAGTGTCAAGAAGTACCAGTGAGTTTTATCCATCTCATACATTTTTACATTTATTTTTTATCATTTCATGGACATTTTTTTTATCGTCTTTATTTACCGGTTCCGGAAAATCCCAACGATGCTCCCGCTGACAAGTACAGTAACTATGGCAATGTGCCTTGTTGTCAGTTACTAAATCTCGCATTATCGTGCAGTTGTTAATTCCTTTTGAAAATACAATAATAATAATAATAATAATAATAATAATAATAATAATAAAATAAACAAACAAATAAATAAATAAATAAATAAATAAATAAATAAATAAATAAATAATAATAATAATAATAATAATTACAATAATAATAATAATAATAATAATGATAATTATAGCTGCAGGCAGCAGTACGCAGGGTCCAGGGTTGTTGGCTCTTTGGAAAATTGTGGCTGCAGAAGTTCATTGGTTCCGGCCTGGTGAGGTCTGAGCCACTGCACGTAGGGTTGCTAAGGGAAAAACTGAGGGACACCTTGCCAGCGGCTCCATGCCTGGAGGACACACATCAAGTGGGGTCTGGGGGTCCTTTATGCGGCAATTTGTGCTTCATATGCATCAATTTCAATTTCAAGTCCTCTCTGCTGCTCTCAACATGGATGTAAAGGAAATAAATAATTGATTGTTATACTAGTGTGCACAAGGCACATTTTTACTTCACATTTAACTTCCACTTTAAAGCTTTACCTTTCACTAGGTTCAATTATAATTTATTATATTTATTTTTATACGATATTGTAGTAGTAGTAGTAGTAGTAGTAATATTTTATATGGATACAGTGTATGCACATATGCATGTGTGTGTATCTGTATATATGTATACAATAACTGATTCAAAAACAAGGTGTGTTTTTGTACATTATGTGTGTTTTTTCATGTATGTCATTGCTGCTGCAACACTGGAATTTCCCTTTGGGGATTGATAAAGTATCTTTATTTCATCTTATTTGATAAAGAGTCAAAAATTGGCAATTGGCAAAATGTTTGGTCTGTCAAAATAAACCATTTGGTATATTTGTAGGAACCCACTGATAAGCTGGGGAATAGCAAATGACCTGGAAGAGCACAGAGACCACAATGGGGGATGACGGAACAATACTTTCATATTTATTTGTGAAAATAATTTCCTTTTTTGTAGTGTGTAGGCTTTAAAATAAAGGTCAACCTGTTCTAGAGTGAGGGAAATGTGGAGAAACAAAATTATTGCTGATTTGTTTAGGTTATGTGAACTTATATGTATATGAATGCCATTTTAACCTTCAGCGCAACCCAGTCCAGTTCTACCGCTCTGGACCTAGTGAAGCTCCACCCCTCTGTACCTACAACCCTTTCAAACGGAGCTCGGCTTCATCCAGCTGCGGGGGGGGCGGAGCGACAACCGGCGGCGAGCTGACAGCTCCACGACGACGAGCAAAGTTGAGCAAAGTTCCACTTTATGCAAATAGCCAGTGCAGGGCGCCGTGCAGGGCGCCGTGGCCAATAGGCGCTCTCAGTGGCACTGACCCTCTAAAAATGGAGGCCTCCTGGAGCACTGTGTATCGTTCATGATTCGGCTATTTTTTTAAATAAAGCACATCTCTTAAACTATCAATGCAATAACACGTAATTATATTTTTCTCAAATACTGGTCATTATTATAACTTACCCTTGTGCATGTCTTGGAGTTTCCCAGCACAGCGCGTTAGCGGCGTGCTACGCATTGTTGACGGTGCTGGAGCAGTGAGCCCGTGTGTTCTCCCCGCTCTTCAGACAGTTTATAAGCTGCTTGTATTTCAGAGTTTGTGTTTTCAATTCCCTTTGTTAAAGTACTCGAGGACGACGAGGATGGGGTCCGGATTCTTTCTGTCCACATGGTATCTGTTTTGCGTGCACCCACGTGTTGTACAATGATGACATGATGGTGATGCAATGACAATTCTCTGTGACCAATAAGTAGTCTTCAGTGTTTTCACGTGACCTTTTGGTATCACGGGTGACAAAAACACAGTTTTTTCCTATCTTCTTCTCCAAACATAGTCTTCTCCAAACATGTGGATCAAACTTGGACGACGGTGTGTCTGGACTGCCCCCAATACAACTATCTATCATTCGTGTCCCTGGGTTCGATGGTTTCTGAGCGCCAGACACTTTGACCGCAATTATGTGGGCTCCCGCCCTTTGGTAAAAGTAAATATAGCTGCAGGTAGCAATGCATGGGTCAAGGTTAGTCGGTGTGATGTGTGTTACATGTGTGACGAAACGATGTAAAAACCTTATTCGTAATACTCAAGAATTTATTAATGTTAATGGTATAACGAACTATAATTCAACATGATTCATTTGGTTATATTATAACCAAATGAATTGTCTGTAATGGAATACACCCTTGTTTTATAATGGCAAGAAATCTGGCTTTGACTATGAAATATAACGTTTATTGTAGACTACCAATCATTTGGAATTTGGCTTAATATCTAAGGATGAATACAAATCTATGTAACCTTGCCGAACATGTATTTTCCACTTTAAACCCTTTCCTGTCACCCCTCTTAAACGCCTACTACTTTTTCAAAGGAAGCGGACTGAGCTTGGCTGTGAACCAGGGCTTGTCATTGTTATAACTCACCCTGGTGCATGTCCGAGTTTGCCAGTGCAGAGTGGGGAACACTTTGTGCGCAGTGGTGTAGCAGTTAATAAACGTTAATAAACGTCGTTAATAAACGACTTGTATTTTGGGACTTTGTGCCTTAAATTTGCTTCATTAAAGTTCCGGAGGATGACGAGGACGGGGCAGCAGCTGCTGCGCGTCCCCTTCCAGAATGAAGGACGTGAACTCATGGTGTCCTGAGTCGCGCGATGATGACGCGGTGCCGCAATGACACAGCTGGGTCAATATCCAGACATCATGCACCAGTGCTAAGGGGTGAGGTCAGGGTGAGAGGCAAGCTAACAGAAGGAAGCGTGTGCTAAACCAAAAGCAAGACTGTAAAAATTAGTCTTAAGCCTTTATTTAAACATTTCCACAGGAGCAGCAGCTCTGATTTCTGCAGGTAGGGTGTTCCAGAGTACAGGGGCCCCGAGTGAGAACACTCTGGAGTAGGAATCCGAGCAAAAACAATTGGGTTTCCGCCCTTTGGGCTGGACCCCTAATAAGAATAATAATAATTGAGCGAAAGAAGCTAAAACTGGATATGAACCCAGTTTGGCGATTCAGGTACGGGGCACGAGCACTTTATCCACCCAAAAAGTACTTTATATTTTACTCACAGTTACCGTGATCTCGTGGTAAACAGGGTGTAGGTCGCTGTCGCTCCATCTGGTGGCCGTGGTTTCCTCAGGTTACCGTGACGACACTTTGTTGCCCCTGGTTACTCCAGATGCTCTGGATGGAGCCCATGTGTTGCGAGTTTAGCCACTTCCTTTATCTCCCTCCATCTTCCCGTCCAACTTCCTTTCCTTCTCTCCATCTCTTTCGCCCTGCATCCCTCGCTCTCTCTCTCCCTCTCTCTCTCTATCCCTCTCTCTCTCTCCCTCTCTCTCTCTACCCCCCCCTCTCTCTCTCTCACTCTCTGTCTCTCTCTCTCTGTTAAGTGGTAGCATGCCTCGGCCTCTGTCTCTTCAGGATACAATTTGTTCAGTCCAAGGGATGAAAAAATGGAGTGAAAGATGGAGAGGGAGAGAGAGAGAGAGAGAGAGAGAGAGAGATGGAGAGAGGGATTTCTCAAGGCGCTCCCTTCATCATATTTACTCTGCTTGCTGTTTGCCCTTAAAAACATTTAAACCCAAGGTCGGAGGGGGTTGAGTTTGTAAGTTGTTGTTTTCAAGCTCCGGATGCGAGTTTGGAGGAATAAAATGAAGAACCCACAGACAATTTCCTCTTTTTTCATTTTTTTTCCATGATAAAACAACTCATGCAAGACAACGAATAAACAACATCAACAAGAGAACATTTTAAATAGATAAATGAAAACTCCCAACGACCTTCAGCTCGCGGCTGGGACTGGGATTCATCGTATCAAACGGGTTGCGATCCCCGGGTTGCCGTGGAGACCAAGGTTGGAACAACACGCAGACCCAGTAACGGAGGAACATGATTGGCTGGGAAGGAGGGGTGGGGCTAGATGAGGGGGCGGGGCTAGATAGGAAAAACAACGGTTAACAACAGCAACGACTCAACCGCCGTCGATGTGAATGTGTTTGTGTATGAGGTCGGTGATGAAACAGCGTGAAACCCGACAACAGCGTTTATTCGCTAATTGTTTGTTAATTATTTGTTGTTTGCGTACAGAGGAATATTTCTTTCAAAGGAACTGGGGCGATGTGAAGTATTCATGTTCACTCTTTCTTTCTGCTCCTCATCAAAGCTCCTACTGGGGATGAAAAGTTGGGCTCTTTTTTCGAGATTGGGTTCGTGACGAGTCACTCAGTGAAAAGAGAAACGGAAAGAAGCGAGCCGGAAGAGTTGGACGAACGGAACGCCGAATGGAACGCCGAATGGAACGCCGAATGGAACGCCGAATGGAACGCCGAATGGAACGCCATTTGTCCGACTCT
>NC_137189.1:25731508-25749008 GCF_960531495.2 Zeus faber
ATTCCTGAGGCTTTGTGATCTGTAGCAGCCGAAGCAGAACGTCCACGCAGATTAGAAGCTAAACCCATGAATCACGATGAAAAACATTGTTTTCGTTTATCCTCGCAAAGACCAAACATTACCATTTAATACACATATTTTACTAAGTGGTAACATCTGATTGAAGCTGATAAATAAATAGATAAAATGTAATCGGGACAAAATACATTAAAATTTTTCCACTTTGTAGGTCAGTTTTTTACTGTTTGGGGCAGTTGCATTCAGTGTCATTGTATTTTAGATGTTTATTTGTGGATAGAGTGGGCTGTGCTAAACAAAGTAGGAATAATAATAATAATATGATTAAATTAAGCTGCAGGCAGCAATGCACAGGGTCCAGTTTATTCGTTTTAGGTTCGTGTTCCATTTTTTTGGCTTCTGTGAAATGCATCACAAGTTCAAAAAGTTACAAACATCAAATGTCATGGAGTTACGGTCTTAGTACGTTCTTTTTTTTTGTATTGTGATTGACGTTGAAGATTTTTGGACAATGACTCCTTTATTGTCTTAGATTTTTGGCTATTGTTCCGCATCTCTAACAATAACAAAAACAAACTGTATAATTACTTTGCATGATAACAATAATGAATACATTTTATTTTATAAATAAAATAAATACATGTTAGTTGTTATAACTACTTCACTGTATTTTTTTCTGATAATAATCTGCAGTTGGAAAATTCATTTTAATAGATGACTTGTCTATATTTTAATGCAGACAACATTTATGGAAATTTAATGTTCATTTGTCATTAGAATTATTACGGAAGAATTTGTCAATACTTAACACTTTCTGTCTTTTCATTTAAATCTGCATTTAGCTGTAGGAAACTGTATATGTGTAATGTTTCTTTAAGAAAAACCTTGCATTTTTCACTTTAAACCAAATCTTGGCATTGTTATAACTTACCTTGTTGTATGTAAGTACATGTGCAGTCTTAGTGATGGTAGGTGACGTGTGACGTTGTGTGACGTTGTGTGACGTTGTGCGTCAATTATGAGTTATTGACGTAGGTTTACGTATCCATCCATCCAGGTTTGATATTTTGTGGACTACTGTTTTTTGTTTTTTTCATTAATCCGGCAAAGTATTGGGGATCAAAGAGATAAAACATAGATCGAACAGATCTACAGACATCTACCAAGTATGAAAGTACATAAATATACACATAAACGTATAGTTTGTAATATCTTACCACTACAGAGTGATGGAGTCTACACTGCACACCGGACATGGTCCAAATGTACATTCTGAAAAAAACCCTGCACATTAATAGTAAATAGTATGATGGCGTCGTAAAGCATCTTAATCCACAATCCACAATCATGCCACAAACTGCTTGTGACATACCGGTTTAAACGACACCTCAACCGTGTTCGTAGCTTACGTCATTCTTGTGTTCCAGATACGTTGGACATATTTTGGCGTGAAAGGCATTGGACTGCTTCTGTGATATCAGTCAAATTTGGTATGTTTCTCATTAACTTCTGCTCGGTATGTGGATCGATTTGGATGAAATTTCAACCAGGAGATGTAATAATAATAATAATAATTATAATAATAATAATAATAATAATAATAATAGTAATAATAATAATAATAATAATAAGAAGAAGAAGAAGAAGAAGAAGAAGAAGAAGAAGAAGAAGAAGAGGAAGAAGAAACAAAATAAATTACCTTTTTTATTTGAATTATTTTATTAATGAGTTTCTATCTTATTTATTATTAATAAATAAGAATACTACTACTGCTACCACTGGTAATATTACTATTGTTATTATTATTATTAATAATAATAATAATAATAATAATAATAATAATAATAATAATAATAATAATGGATATTATTTGAATAATTGGATTATTATTGTTATTTTATTAATAGTAAATAATAATAATAATAATAAAAATAATAATAAATATAGCTGTCGGCAGCAATACACAGGGTCCAGCTTATTTGTTTTAGGTACATATTATAGTTTTCTTTCTTTTTCTCAGACTGACCTGGACATATAAACATAACGTGTAATTTGATGAATCTAAGTTTCATGGCATCACATATGAAGCATTTCCATTTCAACCAGACGTCAAACATTGATTTTAAGTTGTAATATTGACATGTGTATGAGATAGGTCAGTTCAAAATAATTTCTCTCAATAGCTGAGTTTTAGTCTTAAAATTGTTTGTAAGTTCCAAAGTAGATTCGTTCGTAAATTAGGACAAGCAATGACAAAACAAGTCAGATAATTGTTTTATTAAACCGTTGTCCAAAACAGCTTAACAAAAACATTTAACAAATAGCACAGTATTTTTAAAGACCACTTGGCAAAGAAAGAATTGATATACGTATGGGGAATCAATACTTACATTGAAAGTTTTTCTGTCAGCACTTTTTTCATCAGAATTTTCTTCATCTTTCTTTTTTTTTATATATTGTGACTGACTTGACTACTGGATTTTTGGACAATGGCTTCTTTATTGTCTCAGGTTTTCAGCTACTTTTCAGCATCTATATCAATAACAAAAACAACTTTTGTAATAACTTTTCATAAAAATAGCAATAAATACATTTAATTTAAAAAAATACATGTTATCTGTAATTACTACTTTATTGTATTTTTTCTGTTAATGATGTACAATTTGAAAATTCAGTTTAATAGATTACTTGTATGATTGTAGATTGTAATGCAGACAACACTTATGTAACTTTAACATTAATTTGGAATTAGAATTATTATGGAATAATTCATCAACATCACACTTTATGCCTTTTCATTCATCATCTCACGGGAACTCCGTGTCGACTACGCACGTTTTAGTATTTTTTTTGCCTATCCCATATACATAAGTCTATTCCCTTTATTTCTATTTTGTACCTGCACTCTGTATTACCTTTGAGTTATTTTATTTTATTTTATTCTATATTATTCTATTTACTTCCTGGATTATGTTTTAGGAATCAGTTAGTTTCAGTTAGTTAGTCAAGTAGAAATTAGGTAGCTATTGTGTTCAGTCTAGAACATATAGCATATAGAACATATAACGATTTTTGATTTTAAACTACATCCTTGTCATTGTTAGAACTTACCTTGCTGCATTAAAGTACATCCGGAGTCTAAGTGATGGTAGATGGCGTCAATTTACGATTGCAGTAATTTATGTAATTTATTTGTAAAGTTAATTTGAGTTTGTTAGTTGGATTCTGTTTTCAGTAAGTTACGTTTCCATGAAATACGAAAACATTGTGGGATTTCTATGAGTATATCTTTGAAATTACCATTGCACGGCTTCTGTTTATCTGACTCCTCGGTGGATCTTGACGCATCACTCAGTCACGCATTTCCGTCATTTCGAGTAGACGCAGTCACAAATTTCTACTTTTTATTCTATTTTTTCATTAATCCAGCAAAGTAATGTGGACCATGGATTTAAAACATCAATTGAACAGATCATTTGACATTTAGCAGGTAAGAAGCTATAAAATATATACGTAAATCAATAGTTTGATAACTTCAAAACACTACAGAGTGAACGATTCCACGCCACACACTGCACATTCTCCATCTGAAGTTGTACATTTATAGTAAATAATATGATGATGTCATAAAGCGTCTTACTGTAAATCTCATCTCGTTCATTTTAGAACAAGACATGTGACATATCAGTTAACCAATACCAACTGAATATTTCAGGTCAAAGTTGTTTGGTTTTTCACGCATATCTGCTCCGTTTGTGGATTGATTTGAATGAAATTTCAACCACGAGATCCACGCCATATAGTGGTCTAAACGACACCTCACTGGACCAATCAGTGCCGTGCACTGCGGATTAACCACGCCACTTGGTCCGCTAGCCCCAACACCAGACTTAGGCCGGGGCGTTGACAACCAACTCCACCGGGAAGTTAAAGGTGGAGGTGGAGAGCCAGGTACCACTGGGTGATCTGGGCGTTCGTGACCTTCATGCAGTGGAGCCACTGCAGTGGGGAGTGGTCCGAACAGAGGGTGAAAGCACGTCCCAGGAGGTAATAAGGGAGGGAACTGACAGCCCACTTGATGGCCAAACACTCCTTCTCCACTGTGCTGTACCTGACTCTCGCTCTGAAATCTTGAGGCTGAGGTACAGAACCGGCCGCTCGGTCCCCGCCACCTCCTGGGACAAGACAGCGCTCAGCCGTCCGTCTGCAGACAGAGGGATGGGGACGCGGAGCAGACCGAAAGGGAGAGATAAGTTAGGGTTAAACAGCACTGGCTTCTAACAGAGAGCTGACTTTACCTTTGCAAATGCCTGCTGGCACTTCTCTAGAGCACCCTTTCGAGTTAAGTTGGACAAGGCGCTGGTTAGCTCTGAAAAGTCGGGTATAAACCTCCTATAGTAGACGGCCAGCCCCAAAAACTGTTTCACCTCCTTCTTGGTCTTGGGTCTAGGGTTTTATCAAGCTGGGGTCAGGCCAGGCCTCACCCAAATAGTACCCCAAAAACCATACCTCCCTCCGTTCCACAGCGCACTTCTTTGGGTTGGTGGTGAGCCCAGCCCACCTCAGGGACTCAAGCTCTACGCCCACATGCTGCATTTGCCCCTCACAGGTGTCGCTGTCAATGATTACGTCATCCACGTAGGCCACGGCGTATGCTACATGCTGACGCAGGACACGTTCCATGAATCTCTGAAAGGTAGCTGGGGTACTAAACAGCCAGAATGGAACCGGTTTGATTGGCAGCAGCGGGCCAGAGGCCAATCGCGGCGTGCTCCCCGGAACTCACACTGGCGAGGAATCGCTTCAACTGGCAGTGGAGGTCTGCTCCAGGTCCGCGAGGTGCTTCCGCAGCCAGCAGATCGGCTCCAGGTCGCCTTGCAGTCGGCGCCTGCCCCTCCTGTGTCCCTGTTCAGGTGCCACTTGTGGGTAACTCTGCTCACTGGTAGGGGTTAAGGAAGGGAGTCGGAGTCTTTGTGGCATTGGTTTGCCAACATGGTGAGATTTTTATTATAATACTGAATAAAAAGGCTCTCTGGCCAAAAGGATAAATAATAAACAATTATGTGTTTGGCCGCAGGAGGAATGACGTTACAGTCTGGGGGTCCGGCCCGTAGGCCTCCAGTAATAATTATACAAGAATGCTAAAATATCAGCAAAAATGTATTTTTAAACAACATATGTCCATGAATGTGTGTGGATCAGAACTGGACTATCATCCAGCATGGGACCAGTGCAGGACTGCAGCCCCAGCAGCAGCAGAGTGGAGCAGTGAAGCTGATTGGGCTGATTGGGAGCAGAGGTACACACAGTACGTGTAATAGTTATTGTGACTAATCTTTAAAGTTTAAAGTTTAAAATAAGTCTGATGTTTCTACATTCCTTCAGTTCAGTTGGAAGAAATTAAGGAAATAAATGAGCATTCTTCTCCTTCAGAACCTTAGATTTTCCTCCTTTCCGCATCATACAAAACCACAGAAGAACTTGAGCCACAGACATTGTATTGGATTGGAATTTATAGTCTTTATTATCCCCGAGTTGCAATTTGGTTAGCAAACAGTCGTCAACACAACCAATACACATCATAAAATACATAAATAAAAGCCATTCATACATGTGACATACAGTAGATGTCAACATAATAAAGTTGCAATGAGCTATAAAAGCACTAAGAGTTCATCAGTCCTTTGCTAAAGAGTGTGTGCAATAGTATCTAGACCTACAGCCTGTTTAAAAACCCCAACAGCCGAGGGAACAAATGATCTCAGATATCTGTTTGATTTGGCCCTTCTAGGGAAAGTGTACCTCATCTCTGACGGCAGGAGTAGAAACTCTGCATGAAGAGGGTGTTGAGGGTTTGCCAGAATGGCCTTTGCCCTGAGTGGCTCTAACTTGATAAACATCACCAAGATAATTCAAGTTAGTGCCAATGGTTTTTTGGCGAAGTTTGACAATCTCTCCCAGATTATTTTTGTTAACCTTGCTGAGGTTGCCAAACCAAAAAAACATTGCAAAAGTTATAATTGTCTCTTCTGTCAACTTTCTCAAGAAAAACTCTTTGATTGGCCTTTTTGCAGATGGAGTCAGTGTTGGCATCAAAAGTAATTTGGTCATCAAGGATGGTGCCCAAGTACTTAGATTGGCTTACTGTCTTCACAGCTATACCATTGATAAAAGTCATTGCCATGACAGGAGGGTTTTGGGCCAAAGTCTTTAAGCATCACTTTTGTCTTTTGCAAGTAAGAGTCATCACATTGTTTAATTAAATATCCAAGGCTGGACAATGGCCCACCATATGGTCCTGCAGGAGGCTGACAATCATCGAATCATCAGCAAATTTGATTATGAAACTTGGCTTAAACATACTCTGGAAGTCACTGGTCTAGAGCACAAATAACAAACGCAACCAAATGCACCCCTGGGGTAATTCTGTGACAGAGTTCCGAGGTTCACTCAACGCATCATGACACATGGCATGGCAGCGCGCAGCAGCACAGCAGCTTCTCAGCAACTGGCGTATTTACTAAATGTGTAGTGAGGTACAGTTCAACTGAACTTCTTCAACTCGATGATCCCAGCATACTGATCAAACCAGAGTTAAAAGCTGTGGCTGCGGTCGCAGGACTGTGGCTCCTGAGGACAGCGGACCAGAGGAGCAAGACACACCAGCTTAGGGGAAAGACGAATGTATGGGGGATGTATACAGCTACAATATATAGAGCTGTAAACTACCGGGGCAGGTAAAATGGCCAGCATTTCAGCGATAGATATTCCACTGATTCCTATCAATGGCTGCTCACTGGACTACAGTTTTTGCACCAGCCTTTGTTGATGTAGATATAGAGGCCCCCTGCACAAGATTTTCCCGACGGGTGGTTACGGTCGGCTCGGAAAAGGAGTAGCCTGTCAATCTGGTAAGCTGAGTCTGGCAAGTTGTTGTTGAGCCATGTTTCCATTAAGAGAAACGCCTGAAACCTCAAGGCTTTTTTCATGATAGAAGAGGATTTTAATCAGGCTAAACTGACATACATTTTGCTACACTTTCACCAGCACATTTCCATAGCAACCAGGGAAAACAATTTGCTGGACCATGTGCAAACCAACAGACAGGGGGCATACAGAGCGGTGCCCCGCCCCCACTTGGGCTTCTCTGACCACATCTCCATCCTGCTGGTTCCTGTTCATCATCCTGTGCTCAAAGACAACAAGCCCACACAGCAGACCATCACTGTGTGGCCCAGTGGAGCTGTCTCTACGCTCCAAGACTGTTTTGAGTGCACTGACTGGCAGGTATTCAGAGAAGCAGCAACTGGTGAGAGCAGGGTTGACCTTGAGGAATATGTGTTGGATATGACTGGTTTCATCCGTTTAGGAATACGTCAGCAAATGTATCGATGACATCACCACCACCAGGAAAATAACTGTCTGTCCCAATCAGAAACCCTGGCTGAATGGAGAGGTGCAGTCTCTTCTGAAGGCACGGGATTCAGCCTTTAGGTTTGGAGATGCAGTGGCACTAAGAGCCACAAGAACAAATGCCACTTGTGCCCTCAGGATACAGGGTTATTTTCACCAATGACCCCCGGAGCATGTGGAAGGGCATAAAGAGCATCACAGACTACAAAGGGAGGGGTGCACCTTTTCCTGATGCTCTGAACACCTTCTAGAAGAATCTTTATTGGTCACACCACACTACAACACATGCATATATATACACACACACACACGCTTTTTTGGGTGGTGGCCGGTGAAATGTGGTTTCTGCATTTCACCCATCCTGGCTTGTCCTTCCTCCAGGGTGGCCAGCCAGGACCAGTGGGCAGCATTTGTCAACGCGCCCGGGGACCTGGTACCAAGTGTCCATCCCAGGTCGGACAATGGTGATGTGTGCATGTTTTTTGGTGGGGGTCCTTACTGACGTTAGGTGGAGGAAACCTCATGTGAGCACGGCGAGAACATGCAAACTCCACACAGAAAGGCTCCTATTTTGGAGATTGTTGTCCGCTGTCTCAGTTGTCTGCTGTGGATGTGAGGGGAATGCTGCAGAGGATCAATCCCTACAAAGTATCAGGCCCGGACATGGGTTCTGAAAGATTGTGCTCTGGACCTCACAGGGGTGTTGACGGATATCTTTAACATCTCACTCTCCCAAGCTGTGGTGCCTGTTTGTCTCAAGAAGTCTACTATCGTTCCAATGCTCAAAAACGTATCTGAATGACTACCGTCCAGTGGCCCTCACTCCGATAATCATGAAATGCTTTGAACGGTTGGTTTTGGCCCACATAAGGAACACTATCAACATCAACGTGGACCCCCAGCAATATGTTTACAGGAAGAACCAGTCTGTGTCTGACGCAGTGTTAGCTGTTGCCCACTCTGCTCTCACCCGGCTGGAGAGCAAGGATTCCTATGTCAGGCTGCTCCTCCTGGTCTTTAGTTATGCTTTTAACACTATCATTCTGCAGACTCTAGTCCACAAACTGCTGCTGTAGGGACTAGAACCATCTCTCTGCAACTGGGTCCTGGACGTTTTAACAAACAGGCCACAGTCTGTTGACATCCATGGTGTCTCATCTTCCACTATCACACTCAACACCAGGGATGTGTCCTGAGCCTCTGCTGTACATATGATTGCTTTGCAAGGTACCCGAGCAATCATATAGTGAAGTTTGCAGATGACACAGCTGTGGTTGGACTGATCTCTAACAACGATAAGTCTGTGTACAGGCAGGAGGTAAAAGAACTTGTGGACTGGTGCAGAGCAAACAATCTCTGCATCAATGTGGGCAAGACTAAGAAGATGGTTGTGGTCTTTAGGAGCAGAGGGCACCCCAGCCCCCTTCATCAGAGTTGCAGCTGTGGCGATGGTGTCCACCTGTAAATACTTGGGTCTGCACATCTCCAACGACCTCACTTGGGCCACCAACACAGCCAGCATCATAAAGAAGGCCCACCAACGCCTTTACTTTTTGAGGAGGCTGAAACTGGCTGGCCGCAGCCCTGCTGTCCTGACCTCTTTTTACCGGTGTGTGGTGGACAGCATACTGACATCATCCATCACTGTTTGGTTTGGGAACTGCTCTGCGGCTGACAGGAAGGCGCTAAAACGAGTGGTTAGATCTGCTCACGGAATAACCAACAGCAGCCTCCCTTCCTTGGAGGACATTTATGCCAGCAGGTGCAGAAGCAGAACGTCATGTATCATGAAGAACCCCACTCACCTGACTCACAAACTGTTCACCTCTCTCCCCTCAGGCAGAAGGCTGCGCAGCCTAAGAGCCAGAACAACAAAGCTCAAGTGTAGCTTCTTCCCGGAGGCTGTGAGGCTTATGAACTCCTGGAGTTAAAGTCTGTCCACTGCACTTTTTAATGCTGCTACTGTATGCGGCTAGTTCTTATGAACTTTATTTCAGTCAAAGACAGAAAGACAAAGACAGACAAAGTGTCCTTAACACTGGGTCTCTCTAATCTCATTGTCAGGAAGTCGACCATCCAACATATAGTATAGTGCCAAAGTCAAGGCCAGATATTAGAGAAAACCTGCAAGCTAGAATATAGGGCTACATGCAGTTGAAAGCCGACGAGAAATCAACAAATAATAAGCGTACATGTGTCTACTTGCCCTCCAGATGTCCAACAACAAAATCAAGCAATGTTGCTGTGGCATCCTCTATCTTCTTCTTTGCTTGATACGTGAATTGGAGTGGGGCAATTACGTTCTGTGTCATGGTCAGTAAGCTCCTCTTCACGATACGTTGAAAGCCTTTAATAACTCATGAGGTAAGCGCCATGTGCAGATAATCATTCAACACCTTTGGTGATGGAACTTTGGCCAATGGAACAATCATGGATTCTTTCCATAACATGGGAACTTCTGCGATAAAGAGAGCTGGAAAATAAATGGGAAAATGCCACACAAGAACAAAGCTGTTGATGCAGTCAGGTCCATGACCTTTCTTCACATTTGTCTGTTCAAGAGTTCTCCAGACATCCATTTCATCAATCTGAATCTGACTGCCCTCTGATGCAACTCTAAGTTTGGCCAGTTCATCACTGACATAATGGGAATCATATCTCAAGTAAAACTTTTTTAACTCCTCTGCCAGGACGGTGTCAGATTTATCAGGTTTAAACAAGCTTTTTTTCTTCTCCTGACTTCCCACCATAGATTTCATTCCCCTCCAGGCGGAGCTAGAATTGCCATTCTTAAGTTCATCCTGTACCTTGTCTTTAAACTGCATTTTCACCAGCTTTATTTCCTTTTACACCAACTTTTGACTGGCTAACTTTTTCTGATTCTGAGTATTCTTGAGGGAATTACTGACCCGGGGCTGATTATTTGGGCACATTGTAATTGTCTTCCTGTGAATAACCATTTGTTGACAGAAGGTAATATAGCTCGATACAGTGAAAGTCAGTTCATCTAAGTCAGTACAAGAATATTTAAAAACATCCCAGTTGGTACTGTGAAAACAGCCATTCAGTTCATGAATAGCGGCCTCTGTCCACACAGCAACCTCTTTGCGCTTAACTTTCCCCCTTGAAAGACCAGGGCTAGAAGGGTGGTTGTGGTCAGAGGAGCCTAGTGGCGCTATTGCATACGATTATTAGGCTGTCTTGATGGTGTTACGGCACAAGTCCAGCACTTTACCATGTCTTGTTGGACAGCTTACATACTGGCAGAAATTACCAAGGACAACTACAAGCCTACAAGTGTTAAAATCGCAGAGTATAAAATGCGGGGCATCAGGGGAAATGCCTTGCAAATGGTGCACACACAGTGTTTAACAATGGTGGATGTTGCATCTACCATGATCAGTCTAGGATGAATATAAACCACAATGATAAATCCTTGTGGAATTTCTTGTGGCAAGTAGAACGGGCGTAATGAGATAGGTATATGTTTGATGTGAGGGCTACAAAATAGATTCCCTTACTACGACAGTCTTACACCAGCGTGAATTAACATACAAGCACACGCCCCCTCCTTGTGCTTTGCCAGTCAGCTGTGCATCACCGTCAAGGCGGATGGGCTCACCAAAGCCATCGATTTCAAAATCCTGGCTTAAGTCATGATCCGTTAACCAGGTTTGTGTGGTCTTGCGCTTGCTCTTGTGTGGTCTAGGTCAATGCGACCACACAAGCGTTCTCGTACTCGGTATAAGCTTCATAATCGCTTGCAACTCATTAACTTTTTTTCTCAGCGACTGCGCATTTCCGTGTATACAGTTGCTTTCACACATGCACTGTAAACATGAAATTATCTTGACATTAACCAGAGGAGCTGTATGTGTGAAGGCAAATGTCCGAATCATTTCACCTGGACATCACCCGGACATTACCCAGCCAGCAATCTCGTACTAAGTCTACGTAATGTCCGATTGAGCAGTATGCGTGAAATGAGCGGGTAATTATCCGGATCATTCACAGTGAGCGAGTGGGCATGTCGCGTGTTGATGTTGATGATGTCTCTGTCATGCGGCAGTTATTTACCTTCGTGCAGATCTTCATACAGGGAGTGTAGCTGCTGTGTACTCCTTTCTGCTTCCTTTATTATTCCAACTGAACTCAAATAAAAGCCCAACTACTGATTTGTCTGTATTCTCGTCCGCCATCTTGGGTGTGTTGTAAAACTCTGCAGCGTCATTGCGTCACGTCCTACCTCCTGCACACTCTACCCAGGCTCCACCCCTGGTCTAAACCAAACGGAGTATTTCCATGAAGTGTAAACACGTCTGACATGGACAATCTCCGTAAATCCGGACAATGTCCAGATAATCAGGTCAGGACATTGACCGGAGTTTGTGTGTGAAGCAGCTTAATAGAGGGAAGTGGCGAGCGGCACAGCAAGAGCCTCCATGGCCTCTGCCACACTCCTCCTTTCCAGCAACGCTTCCTCACTCGTATCACTTTCTGCAGTCTCAAATGAACAACTCCTGATACAAATCTCTGGTGGATTGCCGTCGGGTAAAGTCCTGGCAACTGATTCTGACGTCATTTTGGCCGTATTTTCTACCCACAGACAGTTTTCACTTTTGAGGATATAAAACATCCACTCATTCTGAGAGAAATCCTTCAAGTAAAAAAGATTCACAAAAGGAAGACCTCACTATGTAACAAACTAACCAACTAACTGACCGACCGACCGACCGACCGACCAACTAACTAACTAACTAACTAACATGGAAGCATCCACATTTATCTCTCACAGCACTCTACAGCTGTTTCCTACCACTCGTAGGATCTCATGTAGAAAACACACTTAACTCAAACATTGATCGTTATTGGGAATCAAAGGCCTCATTGATCCTGATCTGCTTCCTTTCTCTTGTTTTCTCTTTCTGGAGGAGGATGAAGAAATTGAACAGATACTACAACTCAGTAAGTCGAATCAGTGTTTTTTTTAACAAGCGCTGGGATTTGATATCGATATCATGTTATGAGACGAGGTATCATTAGGGATTGTGTTTCTGGTAACATGGGGATATAGTTCGATTTTAAGGGGCGTTGGAGTAAAGTAATGCGTTTTCTGAGCTTCACAGGCTTTTCTACTGATCTAGTCAATAATCTGAATATCCGCATTAAGAATAATTATTTGTCTAATATTTATTATGTGTACATATCTTATGAAAGCACTGATAGTCATCCCAAAATATCCCAAAGCAGTTAAACTGTTATTTTAAGTGTATTCAACGTCCACAGTTCTGCAACCAATCAAGACGAGACGAGATCGGATAACACGCTGAGTCAAAACTTTGTTTATTATTTTTCTGTAAATAGGGTTGAGCGATGTGACAATATTATATTGATCTAATGATATGAGACTGGATATCATCTGGGATCTTGTTATGGCATCATGGTGATTAGATATGGTTGTTCAATATCATCTTTAAGGAGCATTACAGTAAAGAAATGCAGATTCCTCAACTGCATAGACTGTTCTAGCTGTTCTAATCAATGGTAATAGTATCCACAATTGTTTCTCAAATATTTCTTAAATATATCGCAAAAGCACCAATTGTTGCTCTTTTAAATTTTATTTTTTATTTTTTAAGTTTGAGGTATTTTTCAAAAAGTCACATTTGTTTTTGTAGATACATCCCAGCCCTACCACCGTCCTCTTTTTCCTCTACGGTAGACTGCCGTGTCTACGTTTTTCATTTTCTGTGAACATAGTTGCAGTACTTTTACAGGGATCTGCTTTTTTTTACAGCAGACCGCTGTCTCTATACTTTACGTTCCTGTCGCTATGTAACATGATGAATTAATCAGTCTATGAATGTCGGCCTATGGGTCTTGTGGTCACTGTATATGTTTGAATGAAGCTGCGTTTTTGCAGTGAGCAGTTGAAAGAAACCCGCGCTTGGCATGATAAGTGTAGTAGGGTAGTAGTTAGATAGTAGTTCCATTACTTGTGTGTATTCACTCTGTAGTGTGAAATCCATCCATTGGTGGTCGTGCTAAACTATTCATCGATCAGACAAGCAGTAAATGCTATTTGCGCTGATGTGCAATCACATTGAAGTTGTAGCCTTGTGTCTGAAGAGTCTAAAGCTGTTCATGCTACAAGAAATTTTGCATATTCAGGCTTGTGTGCATTATAAACGGCCCACAAATGACGTCCCGTCCCCAGTTGCACGATTCACCTTGTACCTTCCGGCTGTACCACCCTAAAAACCATATTGTGTTGATTTTGTATTAGAGTGTTCGAGCAGAGCAGAAGCCAGGAGATTTTTGGGTGAGCCGATTGTCTAGTAATCTTAAGGTTGCCGGTTCGGTCCCCAGCTCCGCCTGGTAGCGCGCTTAAGCGTCTTTGAGCAAGACACTTAACCCCTGGTGGCTGCGTCCATCGCTGTATGAATAATTGTCAGTCACTTTGGACAAAAGCATCTGCTAAATGATGATGTAAGAAATGCTCCTTCAAAGAGCATCACGGCCAAAGCTACTTTGCTATGTGTTGGACTGTCAGATTTTAGATGTATCAAAGATCACGAGGATTGAGCATCACACCAAACGTTGACATGATTTTACCTCATAACTGGAAGCAAATGCACTGATCACGGTAATTTCATTAGAATAAATAGAATTTGGTTTGACACTGGTGTGACAAGAGCTTTCGACCATTCATTTGAGTTGCTTTTAGCTTATTGAAGCTGATAAAGTGCACCAAGTAAAAAAAAGTGCACAAATTCCCAACAAGCGGCTCGTTCGCAGCTGCTCGTTCGTCAGAGTGACGGCAGAGGAATCGCTGTGATTGAGGAAAAGATGGGGAAAAAAAGGTTGAGGGGGAAACGTGTGATAAAGCAGGGCAAGCGGAAGAAAATCAAATAGGGCCAAATTAGTAATCAGGGAATACCATCCCCCACCCCTCACACTCTCCGCCCCGCCTGGTCTCCCTACAGATGCTTGAGACTTGGTAGTCGCTGCCGTCCGGTCAATGTAATTGAAACCCACTACTTTTTTCTTTTCTTTTAGGGGGTGTAATTTGTTCTGTCTGGTGGAAGCATGTTGTGATGATGAGGGTTTCAAAGCGGGGGAGGCGACCCTGGGAAGGGGCCCCGGCTGGAGCTCACCCGGGGTCAGGGGCCTCTGTGCACTTCATCCCAGTAGGACCCAAGTATTCGGTGCCCGGGGCGGCACTGACACCCTACACCGGGTCCACCTTGCGACCTCCATCGGCCTCCGTCGTGGACCCAGACGCTGTGATGCAGAGATAACCGTACAAAGTACAATGTTTCCTTCACTTCCAGTTAAACACAATCGCGCCTCTCCGACGGGCCACAGACTCTTCCCTCCTCCTCAGTCCCCACGGCTTCGGCTGTTTCCGCCCAAACGGCCTTTTTTAGCACTAACTCGCCTCAGTCGCTTCATCCGCCATGTTGGGCCGCTCTACTCTCCCTGCTCTTCGGTTCGACTCGTCTGGTCTGGACCAGGTCAGGCAGCTATTGCGGATCCAGTCCAAGAGCAGAGTCAACCTTCAGGACGATTGGAAGACTTTTTACTAGGGACGTTTGGTCGTTCAATCATTCAATAATAGCTATAATAATAATAGAAAACAAACCAGATCTTCGGGAATCTCGGGGGGCAGTTCCGCTAATGCATATGCAATGCATATTCATACAGCCATTTTGTCTTGAGAATGCAATGCAATGGGATTTACATGAAATAAGATGAAAAAGAAAAGGGCAGTAAGAAGTATTAGTAGCATTTTGATTGAGTCCTGTGCTGGACTGGAAGTTGTATAGCCTTGAATCCCGAGCTAAATCCATATCAGATGCAGGTGCATCATGGGATTGCGTACATGCAAATACACTCCACTACACTACAGTTAAAGTTGTGTGAATGTGTATTTCTTATACATATGTTGGCTGGGATGGGATTACAGGTGTGGGAAGCTGATTCTGCCTGAGCATAGACTGCCTTCCTGAGATTCCTGCATTTCAACTTGGTGGAAAAAAAACCCGTGCAAATATGTAAATTCCATCACAAGTTTTGATAAAATCTGCAAATTCTAGCATTTTGGGCATTTAACAATCACAAAAAATCCTCTTTACACAGACTCTCCACTGAGTAGAAGCAGCAATGAAACACTCGATATGGCGGCGGAGCTTTGAACCTTCGTCAGATCAGGAAACGCTTCATGTTGTTTCTCTTGTTCCCTGACGTCCGTAACGTCCTGTCCCATTACCATGCGGCTTTCACGTGACAAGATGATCAAGATGCTCGAGATGCTCGTTTCCTTCGGCGTCTTCATCCCCCGTTTCCTCCTCGTTCTCCCGCTGTACATGACAGCGAGTTAGAGAAACTCCTCATCAGGACGTCACGTTCGGCGAGAGACGTAGGAGACGCAGAGCGACGCTGCGAGACGCTAGCACCCGGACCTCCTCCCAGCTGCTTGAAGGAACCTTCGGGTGGTGGACACCATAAACGTCAGCACGACAGCCGGCGTCCCATCGCGGTGACGCTGACGGGGTCCGGGCTCCGTCGGACGTCCGCTGATTTGCGCCGTTGCTGTCTTCCACGCCTTCCTTGTTCCGCTTTGATTCCGTTGAGCTGGTACTGGCAGTACGCCGGTTTATTTACGTCTGCACGGGCAGGGTTCAGGCAGATTCGCAGAGACCTTCAGACACGCATGTATTTTGGTCTGTTACAGAACGTCAGAAGCTGAAACGTTGCTTCCTCAGTGATTCTCTGGTGGTCCTTCATTGTGGCTTCCTCAGGATCTGCTCATATCCCGCCCTCGTTAATTAGAGGCGCTGCTAACGGGCCGACGAGCCGTTAGGGCGGAGACGGATGGTGGAGCGCCATCAGAGCCGTCTGTTATCTGTTAGCTTTTTGTATTTCTTGTGCATCAAACGTCTTCTATTACTGAAATAACAGCGATGTGGAGCAGGTCTCTAATAGACGGTTCTTCATAGGGTGTCTGAAGACTCGGGTCTGGGATTGCGCTCCACCTCTCCTTCTCACCTCCGTCTCTCCATGACAGGCCGTTCTTCCCTCTCTCCTCCATGTGTCTCCTCAACATCTGCCTCCTGCAAATTAATTAATTCGATTTTAAAAAATTGCGTTTTCAGTCACGGATTTGAGGGTCCACGATATCAAAAATTTTACAACATTTTGGAGATGGAGAAAAGATACACGGTCTATGGTTATGGCTAGAGGGAGGATAATGACAAAATCAATTATCAAGTTATTTGTTTTACCAAATGCCTCAATATTTTAGGGAGGACAATTGGTGCTTTCATAACATGTTTACACAGCAGACATATCTGAGAACCAATGATCATTAATGTGGATGCGGAACAGCATGTGAGGTTCAGAAACTGCATTACTTTACTGTAATAGCTTAATTGAATTTATTGTAATGCATTACTTACTGTAATGCTCCTTGAAGATATTTAACTACATCACCATATTACCAGAAGCATAATCCAGGACCAGATCTAATCTTATATCACAATAATGACATAATATAAGAGATACCTGGGATTTGGGTTTTGCATTACTTCACTGTAATGCAACCCAAAATCCCCAACAACATGGTACGATATCTAGCCTGGGCTCACGATGCCATATATCAAACCAAACCATATAAAAAGTAAAACACAACCTTGGACTTGATCCATCATTTTTCTTTGGTGGATGCACTCCTCCCTCCCAGATGTTCCTCTGAAGCAGATAGGATCCACATTATCTCTTATCGTTGTATCTAAAATGTATTGATTAGCTCGGCGTCACCGAAACTGATCGAAACAGAAGAGTTAATGGATTTATGTCTGAAGACAGCCCTCCCAGATGTCTCAGAGCTCCACCCTGACTGCTCCACCTGCTCAGTATTTTTAGAGCCTATTGAAGGAGTATTTCAGGAGGTGAGGAGCGAAAAAAGAGGTTAGCAGCAATCTGTTTCCTGCTTTTCCCCCCTCCGCTGTCTCTCTCCCCCCGGTCATCCCTGTTTGATTTGAGCCTCAGCAGCTTCAGGTTCTGC